>NW_025176537.1:0-2021 GCF_004010195.1 Chiloscyllium plagiosum | reverse complement strand
TGACTACTCTATCCACCTGTACAGCCACCTTCAGTGTACAATTGACTTGAACTTCCAGATCTCTCCACTCATCAACGTTTATTTTCATGTATCATCTGCTTACAGTATTGTTCGCTGTCGAAATGGATCTCTTAAATTGCATCATCTCACATTTTCCCGAGTGGAAATCCATCTGCCACTACTACACCTAACTCTCCAATCTATTTATATTCACCTGCAAACATTGCCAATCCTCTATAATTTCTGCGACTGCACCAATCTTCGTGCCATCTGCAAACTTACTGATCGGACCACAATGCCCACTTCCAGATCATTGACATATTTCGCAAACAACAGTGAGCCCAACAATGATCGCTGTGGACCACCACTGGTCACCTTTTCCACTTCGATAAACGCCTTTCAGCTACAACTCTCTGTTTCCTATTGCTCAACCAGCTTTTTTGTCCAACTAGCTAAAACACCCTGCACACTGTGTGTTGTCACTTTCTCCGTAAGTTTGCCGTCGCGAACCTTATCAAATGCCTTATGAAAATTTATGTTTATGACACCAAAGCCCATCCTTCATCTATTAACTTGGTCACTCCCTCAATGAACTCGACGAAGTAAGGAAGGCGCAATCTCCCCGCACAAAACCATGTTGCCTATGACTGATAAGCCCATTCATTTCCAAATGTAACAAGTTTTATCCCTCAGTATTTTCTCTGGCAACTTTCCCACCTCTGAATTCAGGCTTACTGGTCTGTCATTACCTGGAATATATCTACTCTCATTCTTGTACAGAAGGACAGCATTAGCAACTCTCTCGTCCTCTGACACCTCACTTGTGTTTAGGGATGCTACGAAAATGCAGTCAGGACACCAGTTATTTCAATTTTCGCCTCCCTCAGCATCCTGGTATAGCTCCCATCCGGTCCTGGGGATTTTGCCTACATTAATATTCTTCACCAACTGAAATCATCATCACTCCTTATCGCAACGTGATCCAGAGTAAACAATCTTTTATCTCCATTTTATGATCATGTGAGAACCTCTGCACTACACAAAGTTCTCCACTCCGACAAACATCTTCCACTATTACATTTGCCTTTCTCTCATCAAGATAATTGGTAACTAATTTGCCAGCGACACAGGATTCAATGCTTTTTAACCATCCAGAATAGCCCCAATTGTGGATCCTGATCAAAGGCCTTCGACTTTTCAGAGTGCACAGAATCCGGTGAGGCTGAGCATAAAAAAAAACACAACGAGAAGCAAGTATCGATTTGAGTTACGATATATAAATGAAAACTGCAATTAAAATGTTTGACATGCTATATAACAGGAAAATCGATATTCAAGTTTGTGGGTACTGCAGTAAAAATAGACGATTTCATGTTGTGCTAATGCAAATGAATGCTCAATCTTGAAATAAATGTTTCTTTCGTGTAATAGGACATTGCACAAAAATGTAGAGATCAGGTTATTTCAGAATTTGTGTTCTGTGATGAGAGTGCTAATTGAAATCTTGCTGTAAAATGAATATTGGGAGTAGTGATGCCAACATGCTGAATTTTAAAATATTTGTAAATACAAAACGGTTTTGTGTGAAACAGTTAGCGTTACACAATTGAGTCATTCAAGATACGAAGACATGAGAGGCAAGTTGGCTTCTGTGAATCAGTAAAGTACTTGAAACAAATTTAATGGAGGACAGGCAATATTTGTTAATCGTAGAAGCACTCTTTGGTGACCTGCATTCACACATCCCGCTAACGCGCAAACAGGAGGAGAGCAGTTGAAAAATGCCAAATATTTTGGGGAGATATGGATTACTTGAGGTTTAAGACCCTGCTAAGGATAACCAACAAACCGATGCAAACACCAGAAAACAAACAAAACCCAAATTAACAAGAAGCATAACGCCTGACAAAAAGCTTCTGCAAATGTTTACAAATAAATACTAAACGCAAGTTCAAATTAGAACAGTGCAAGTGCAGACAGGATAACTTGTGGTAGAGAACTGAGAAATTGTAACGACCCTA
>NW_025176536.1:0-2021 GCF_004010195.1 Chiloscyllium plagiosum | reverse complement strand
TGCAAGTCTTTGACGCTCTGAGGCAGCATTGCTGACCACTGAGCGACCGTGTTGCCACTTAAAAGAAAGCAACGCCAAAAACGAGACTTCAAGTGCGAAGCTTCAACTTGCAAACCCCAATGCCACACCTGGTCAGTCTGGGGATTGAATTCTCTAACTTGGCACTGTCTCACTGTGGTAAAGTGGGATCGAACAGGCAGAGATTTGTTTATTTGAGGACTGATGAGGAAGGTAACGGTAGTGAGTTACAAATCTGGGGAATGCTGTGGACGAGTCTTGGTATGCTCGCTGTTGTTTGTTATTTGCACTTTGATTTTACTAATAAAGGGAGGAGAGACACTAAACCGTCAACACAATGAATATTGATTAAAATAAAAAAGAGAAAACGGGGTTGGACAGAAATGATTTTTCGATTCTTTGGGACTGACTCATGTGTTTTCCTCTCTCTAGTTTTCTGTCTAGTACGACATATGCTGAATATTCTGACAAAAGAAAGAACGAATTACCTTGGAAAGTCTCCGTAAACATCAAACGTGACTTCGAAGTTAGAGATGCAACTTTGTGTATGTGAACAAATTATCATACAACGAAATCTTGGAATGTACAATTTGAAACTTGTTAATTGATCTTCAAAGTTGATTGTTGAATTTCCCTTGTAATTCTTCGCTTGACTGTGGCTGTCTGCATGTGCGTGAGTGAAGATCATGATCAACGAAATTTGGGATTAAATCATAGTCATTAAATAGAAAACTGTGTTTATCTTTGTCCTGCCAAAGTTAACGAATGAATGAAAATAAGCTTTTGTTTAAGTCATGAAGTTAGTTCTCAAGATCCATTATTTTACAACTCTGGTTAGGAAACGTTGGACAATTTTGAGTATGATTCAATACTTTAAATTCACTGTTGTAATAATCTCAGGATCAATGATAGATTTGCTTTGGTTTGTTATTCCTGTTTGCAAAATGTGAGAGAGTACTTGTAATGAATATTAAACAGGGTTATCTGTGCTCACGACGTTTTACGATTTAACTCTCATATTTCACCAGGACATTAATTGTAGTAGAAGGGGGCAATAAATGACAAGCGCATTCTTGCATTAGGAGCTGCTTTCCAGCATCAACGCCTGAGAGCAGATACTTTCCAGAGACGCCAAATATCTTCAGAATGGGGCAGTAAAAATTATCAAAAATCCGAATTGGCCAATCGATTCACAATTCCAAATGCATCATTTTATGATTCTCATAATTGTGATCAAGCTCATAGGAAAACCATTTTATCAATGTGTTCATGTGAGGCGAGGTCATAGTAAAGGAAAGGCAAACACTAACTTATCCAGTCAGTTCCCAACTGTCGTTTTGCAGCCCTCATTCCCAAACAAGAGATGGACTGTGTTATTGGCAGATCCATCACTCCGATGCAGGCAGAAATAATCGATGTTTGATCTGATATACTGAAGGACCACTCAGACTCAGATGTGTTCCTAAGATGCAGGGAATTGTGTTGGAGAGCTAAGGTGAGAACAAATATTTTTTTGATGGAAGCTCAGCGTGTGTCTGAGAGCGAGTGTGCCACAGTCAGCGGAAATCTAGGACAACCTCATCACCGACTGGAGATTTTGCACATTCTCTCGAAACCAATTTTGCATTCTCTCTGAATCTCCCTATGCCTGCGATATTGCGGTGATTATAAATGTACACGATCCTCCAATGTTTTCCTGACAAAATGCCAGCACATGAGAAGGCTGTATTTTGCTCATATTCTGCCTCTGGGTTCCTCTCTGTCATGACACGGATTTGAATGTTTAATAATATATGAACAATGAAGGCTTGCCAGTGTCGTACATTTTTATCTATATGGCTAAGAAAGCAGAGTTTATGGCTCATTGGATTGAAATGCTAAGATGACAGATTTCTGCATTCACAAAATTGAATGATATCCAACGTTGCATATTGATTTTTCTTCTTTGAGTAGAGAAAAAGAAAAGTTGGGGATGATGGAATCCAAGAGAGACAATCAGGAGG
>NW_025176535.1:526-2021 GCF_004010195.1 Chiloscyllium plagiosum | reverse complement strand
AGAGTCTATTCAAACAGCACCCGTCGACAGAGTCCATTCAAACAGCACCCAGTCTACAGAGTCTATTCAAACAGCACCCATCGACAGAGTCTATTCAAACAGCTCCCAGTCTACAGAGTATATTCAAGCAAAGCCCTGTCTACAGAGTCTATTCAAACAGCGTCCAGTCCACAGAGTCTATTCAAACAGCGTCCAGTCCACAGAGTCTATTCAAACAGCGCCCAGTCCACAGAGTCTATTCAAACAGCATCCAGTCGACAGAGTCTATTCAAACAGAGCCCAGTCTCCAGAGTCTATTCAAACAGCACCCAGTCTACAGAGTCTATTCAAACAGCACCCAGTCTGCAGAGTGTATACAAACAGCACCCAATCTACAGAGTCTATTCAGACAGCACCCAGCGACAGAGTGTATACAAATAGCACCCAATCTACAGAGTCTATTCAAACAGCACCTAGTCTACAGAGTCTATTCAAACAGCACACAGTCTACAGAGTCTATTCAGTCAGCACCCAGCGACAGAGTGTATACAAACAGCACCCAGTCTACAGAGTCTATTCAAACAGCACCCATCGACAGAGTGTATTCAAACAACACCCAGTCTACAGAGTCTATTCTAACAGCGTCCAGTCTACAGAGTCTATACAAACAGCACCCAGTCTACAGAGTCTATTCAAACAGAGTCCAGTCCACAGAGTCTATTCAAACAGCGTCCAGTCTACAGAGTCTATTCAAACAGCACCCATCGACAGAGTCGATTCAAACAGCTCCCAGTCTACAGAGTCTTTTCAAACAGCACCCAGTCTGCAGAGTCTATTCAAACAGCGCACAGTCTACAGAGTCTATTCAAACAGCACCCTGTCTCCAGAGTCTATTCAAACAGCTCACAGTCTACAGAGTCTATACAAACAGCTCCCAGTCTACAGAGTCTATTCAAACAGCACCCAGTCTACAGAGTCTATTCAAACAGCACCCAGTCTACAGAGTCTAATCAAACAACACCCAGTCTGCAGAGTCTATTCAAACAGCGCTCGGTCTACAGAGTCTATTCAAACAGCACCCTGTCTCCAGAGTCTATTCAAACAGCTCACAGTCGACAGAGTCTATTCAAACAGCACCCAGTCTACAGAGTCTAATCAAACAGCACCCTGTCTCCAGAGTCTATTCAAACAGCTCACAGTCTACAGAGTCTATACAAACAGCTCCCAGTCTACAGAGTCTATTCAAACAGCTCCCAGTCTACAGAGTCTATTCAAACAGCGCACAGTCTACAGAGTCTATTCAAACAGCGTGCAGTCTACACAGTCTATTCAAACAGCGTCCAGTCTACAGAGTCTATTCAAAAAGCACCCAGTCTACAGAGTCTATTCTAACAGAGTCCAGTCTACAGAGTCTATTCAAACAGCGCCCAGTCTACAGAGTCTATTCAAACAGCACACAGTCTACAGAGTCTATTCAAACAGCGTCCAATCTACAGAGTCTATTCAAACAGCACCC
>NW_025176535.1:0-499 GCF_004010195.1 Chiloscyllium plagiosum | reverse complement strand
CAACACCCAGTCTACAGAGTCTACTCAAACAGCACACAGTCTACAGAGTCTATTCAAACAGCACCCGTCGACAGAGTCCATTCAAACAGCTCCCAGTTTGCAGAGTCTATTCAGACAGCGCGCAGTCTACAGAGTCTATTCAAACAGCGCCAAGTCTACAGAGTCTGTTCAAACAGCACCCAGTCTACAGAGTCTATTCAAACAGCACCCAGTCTACAGAGTCTATTCAAACAGCGTCCAGTCTACAGAGTCGATTCAAACAGCACTCAGTCTACAGAGTCTATTCAAACAGCACCCAGTCTACAGAGTCCATTCAAACAGCGCCAAGTCTACAGAGTCTGGTCAAACAGCACCCTGTCTACAGAGTCTATTCAAACAGCACCCAGTCTACAGAGTATATTCAAACAGAGCCCAGTCTACAGAGTCTATTGAAACACCACCCAGTCTACTGAGTCTATTCAAACACCACCCAGTCTACAGAGTCTATTCAAACAGCACC
>NW_025176534.1:0-2021 GCF_004010195.1 Chiloscyllium plagiosum | reverse complement strand
TGTGCAGTCTCCTCCCACTGTTCCTGTGCCCTCTCCTTACACTGTTCCAGTGCCCTCTCCTTACACTCTTCCTGTGCAGTCTCCTTACACTGTTCCTGTGCACTCTCCTGACACTGTTCCTGTGCACTCTCCTTACACTGTTCCTGTGCACTTTCTATGCACTCTTCCTGTGCAGTCTCCTTACACTGTTCCTGTGCACTCTCCTTACACTGTTCCTGTGCAGTCTCCTTACACTGTTCCTGTGCACACTCCTCGCACTTTTCCTTTGAACTCTTCTGACACTATGCCTGTGCACCGTCCTTACACTGTTCCTGTGCACTCTCCTTACACTGTTCCGGTGAAACCTTCTGACACTGTTCCTGTGCACTCTCCATACACTGTTCCTGTGCAGTCTCCTTACACTGTTCCTGCGCACTCTGCTTACATGTTCCTGTGCACTCTCCTTACACTGTTGCTGTGCACGTTTCTGACACTGTTCCTGTGCGGTCTCCTTACACTGTTACTGTGCACTCTCCTTACACTGTTCCTGTGCACTCACCATACACTGTTCCTGTGCAGTCTCCTCGCACTGTTCCTGTGCCGTCTCCTTACACTGTCCCTGTGCAGTCTACTTACACTGTTCCTGTGCACTCTCCTTACACTGTTCCTGTGCACCTTCTTTGCACTCTTCCTGTGCAGTCTCGTTACACTGTTCCTGTGCACTCTCCTTACACTGTTCCTATGCAGTCTCCTTACACTGTTCCTGTGCACACTTCTCGCACTTTTCCTTTGAACTCTTCTGACACTATGCCTGTGCACCGTCCTTACACTGTTCCTGTGCACTCTCCTTACACTGTTCCGGTGCAACCTTCTGACACTGTTCCTCTGCACTCTCCATACACTGTTCCTGTGCACTTTCCTTACACTGTTCCTGTGCAGTCTCCTTACACTGTTCCTGTGCACTCTCCTTGCACTTTGCCTGTGCATTCTTCTCACACAATGCCTGTGCAGTCTCCTTAGACTGTTCCTGTGCACTCTCATTACACTGTTCCTGTGCACTCTCCTTGCGTTTTTCCTGTGCATTTTTCTGACACTGTTACTGTGCACTCTCCATACACTGTTCCTATGCACTGTCCTTACACTGTTCCTGTGCACTCTCCTTACACTGTTCTTGTGCAGGCTCCTTACACTGTTCCTGTGCAATCTCCTTGCACTGTTCCTGTGTACTCTCCTTACACGGTTCTTGTGCCCTCTCCATACACTGTTCCTGTGCACTCTTCTTGCACTTTTCCTGTGCACTCATCTGACACTATGCCTGTGCAGTCTCCTTACACTGTTCCTGTGCACTCTCCATACACTGTTCCTGTGCACTCTCTCTGCACTCTTCCTGTGCAGTCTCCTTACACTGTTCCTGTGCACTGTCGTTGCGCTGTTCCTGTGCACTCTTCTTGCACTTTTCCTGTGCACTCTTCTGATACTATTCCTGTGCACTCTCCATACACTATTCCTGTGCATTCTTCTTACATTCTTCCTGTGCAGTCTCCTTACACTGTTCCTGTGCACTCTGCTTACATGTTTGTGTGCACTCTCCTTACACTGTTACTGTGCACTTTCCTTACACTGTTCCTGTGCCCTCTCCATACACTAGTCCTGTGCACTCTCCTTGCACCTTTCCTGTGCACTCTTCTGACACTGTTCCTGTGCACTCTCCTTACACGGTTCCTGGGCACTCTTCTTACATTCTTCTTGTGCAGTCTCCTTACACTGTTCCTGTGCAGTCTCCTTACACTGTTCCTGTGCACTCTGCTTACATGTTCCTGTGCACTCTACTTACACTGTTCATGTGCACTCTCCTTACACTTTTCCTGTGCACTCTCTTGCACTGTTCCTGTGCAGTCTTCTAACACTGTTCATGTGCACTCTCCTTACACTGTTCCTGTGCACTCTCCTGCACTGTCCCTGTGCAGTCTTCTCACACTGTTCATGTGCACTCTCCTTACACTGTTCCTGTGCACTCTCCTGCACTCTTCCTGTGCAGTCTT
>NW_025176533.1:0-2021 GCF_004010195.1 Chiloscyllium plagiosum | reverse complement strand
TGTATCCAAATGGCTAGTTCTCCCTTTATTCCTATGAACCTGCGCTCCAAGGTCTCTTTGTTCAGCAACACTCCCCAGGACCTGACCATTAAGTGTATAAGTCCTGCTGGGTGTAGGGTGAAAGGGGAAAGACATGAAAGAGACCCAAGGGACAATGTTTTCACACAGAGGATGGAATGAGCTGCCAGAGGAAGTGGTGGAGGCTGGTACAATTGCTACATTTAAAAGGCACCTGGATGGGAAGGGTTTGGAAGGATATGGGCCGAACGCTGGCAGGTGGGACTAGGTTGGGTTGGCATATCTGGTCGGCACGCTCTGTTCCCCACGCTGTGGCATCTCTACGAAACGGACAGCAAAGTGAAGGTTCGACAGCTGAATGGGGAAAGGAAACCTGAATGGGGCAGGGAAGGGGCTGGGTTTAGTCTGACTAGTACCGTAGCAGAGAAAGTAAAAGATAGGTTGGAGGAAGGAGCTGTAAACGGTCGTTAATTCTCCATTGTCCCCCAAGAAATAAAGTTGCTGAGTTTCACTTCAAATACGTCCTGGTCGTGTTGGAATTTCACGCACCACTGCACCGGATAAATCTTTGCTGCGTGGCTAGTTTAAGTTTTGCAGCAGGGTTTTACCCATGCCACTGCCCTGAGACTTCAACAGGGACAGGCTCTGGGCTGGCCAGGGAAAGCGCGCAGGCGCAGACCAGGAGACCGCCCACGACCAGCGAGGGCGGCGGTGCGCAGGCGCAGCCGCCGGCGGCCGCGGGAAGGGGGGGGGCGGAGTCAGGAGGGCGCGCAGGCGCGGACTGCGGTCCTCCGGGAGGAGTCCTCCCAGATCCCCCGTGGGCAGTGCGCAGGCGCGGAGCCCCCCGAAAGGACCAAAGCAAAAAGCCAATCTCCGCTCTGAGCGGGCGTCGAGTTTCTCTGAGCTCCACCGCCTCCCTCACGCGGTTTTCTTTCTTCCCCCCTCCCTTGTTAGCCTCGGACCCTCCTACCTCAACTCTTTTTGACTTTTCCTTCTCTCCGGGGTCAGACTTTCCGCGACGGGAAAAGGCGAGCGGTTCCTCCGGCGCGAGGTGCGCAGGCGCGGGACCCGGTCCTCCCACCTCCGAAGGGGAGGGCGCGGCCGGGTGAGGGCTCCGGCGCGAGGTGCGCGCGCACGCGCGCCAAAGGGTCCTCCCACGTCAGACGGGAGGAGCAGGAGCAGGAGGTCGACCTCCGGGGCGAAGCGCGCAGGCGCGGCTCTCGCTCCTCCAAAGAGACGAGGTCGCCGCGTCTTCGATTGTCGCCGGGGTAAGGTAAAAGGCGCGAGGGGCGGGGGCGGGGGGGTGTGGAAGAGGCGCGCGACGGCCAGTGCGCAGGCGCGGGGACCGTTGCGCCCTCCTCGTGCAGCGCGCGCGGGAGGGAATCGGAGGAGTCCTCCTCAGAACGGCGCGCGTGCGGACCGCCCACCTCGGCTCGCGGGCCACCCCACATCATAAGGGACAAGGGCGCAGGCGCAGGACTGGACCTCCCACCTTGGGTAGGGCGGGAGGAGGAGGAGGATGAGGAGACGACCTCCGAGAGGGGGCGCGCGCGCGTGCAGGCGACGTGATTGGCCGCGCGAGGGTTGGGTGAGAAAGAAGGCGGAGTCAGGGGCGTCGCCCGTACGCAGGCGTTCGGAATGAGTCCCGCCCACCACCACCACCGAAGGTTGGGGAGAAGAAGGAGGAGGAGGAAACTGCGCAGGCGCGGAATTGCTCCACCCTTCTCTCAGGAGAGAGAGAGGGAGACCGCGCAGGCGCGCCGGCGGGGGGACTGGTCCTCCCAACTCGGGGTGGGAGGTGGAGGAGGAGGAGGAGCAGCCGTTGTCGCGGACGGGCGGACGAGTCCTCCCAACTCGGAGGGGGCGGGGGGGGTGCGAGCGTGCGCCTGCGCAGTATCCCCCTCTCTCTCACGGTCGGTGTAGGCCTTGCGGCTCGAGCCACGCCGAGCGGAGCCGAAGGGGCGGGTCGCCCGTCGTTAACGTCTTTAACTTTTGTTTTTTTT
>NW_025176532.1:0-2021 GCF_004010195.1 Chiloscyllium plagiosum | reverse complement strand
TTCTGCACCCTTTCAAGTTTGACAACATCTTTCAGACAGCAGGGAGACCAAAATTAAAGACAATATTACAAAAGTGGCCAAGCCAATGTCCTGTACAGATGCAACATGTCAGACGAATGCTTAGAATCAAAGCACGGACCAATAAAGGGAAGATCACCAAGTGACTTCTTCACTGCGCTGTCTACCTGTGACGGTACTTTCAAGGAAGGGAGAACATACACCACAAGGTGACACAGCAGCTCAGTGACTAGCATTGCTGCTTCAGAGCGCAGCGATATGGGATTGATTCCATCCTTGAATGGCTGCCTTTGTGGTGTTTGCACATTCTCCCCGTGTCTGCATGAATTTCCTCCGGATGTTATGTTTTCCTTCGACTGTATAAAGATATACAGATAAGGGTAGATTGGCCATGCTAAATTGTGTATTGTACCCAGGGATGTGTAGGCGAGGTGGATTAGCCATGGGAAATGCAGACTCAGAGGGATAGGGTAGGGGTTTGTCGAGTGGTATACTGTTTAGAAGGTCGATGTGGCCTCGATGGGACGAATAACCTGTTTCCTCCCTGTAGGGATTCTACAACTTCTATGGAGTTCTCCTTGATTGGCAGCTTTCGACAGGACCCTACCTATATGTCTTACCTTGATCTGTCTTGCCAAAACTTCACATTTAACTGAAATAAAATCATCTGCCACTCCTCGGTTCACCTAAGCATGGGCACATTATAGTCTGAGAGATCATTCTTCACTGTCGAGTACACCATCAAATTTGGAATTATCTACAACTTAATGACCATATATCATATACAAAAAGGCAAATGATTTGTATAACTGACAAAATGCAGTGGACACACTATTGATTTTGTGGCATGCCACTGGTCCCCGGTCTCCACGTTTAATGAACAAATGTCCACTGTCACGCCCTGTCTCCAATATTCAAGAAAGTATTGGATCTAAATGGCGAGATCTCCCTGGATTCCAGGCAGTCTAACCTTGCTAACCAATCTACCATGTAGAACATTTTGGTTTTCTTACTGAATTCCATAAAGACAACATCTACTGTGCTGCATTCATCAATCATCATCATCACTTCCTCAAAAAATTCGACGGAGTCAGTGAGACGTGATCTCCAATGTACAAAGCCCTCTTCAGTCCTTGTCTTTCCAATTGCATATACATTCTTTCCCTCAAAATCTCCTCCAAAAATTGAGTCACCATGACGATTTATAGTTACCTGATTTTCCTAACTTTCTTAAATAATGACACTACGTTAGCAGCCCTCCTGTCTTTTGATACCTCACCTGTGGAAATCAATGTTGCAAGCATATCAGCAAAATGCTAAGCAATCTCTTTCCTAGCTTCCCACAAAAGCCTGGGATACATCTGATCAGGTCCCAGACATTTATTCACCTTTATGTGTTTCCAAATGTCCAACAAATCCTTGTAATATAGGCACCTTTCAAAATATCCCTATCTATTTCTTCATTCTCTCGCTCTTGTAACCTCCTCCACATAAAATACTGAGGAGAAATTCTTGTTTCGTATCCCTCCCATCTCCTGTGGTTCCACACATAGGTAGCCTTACTGATCTTTAAGGGGCCCTATTCTCTCCCTAGTTAATATTTTGCCATTAAAGGATTTGTAGAATTTCTTCAATGCCTCGTTAACACTATTTCTAAAGCCTTCTCTTGTCCACATTTATATGGCCCGAATTCCCCATTGACTATACATTTACTGCCCTTATCCACCTCTCGGGATTCACTTGATAACAACTCTGTTTACCTGACATATGCCTCCTTCCTTATCTTGACCAGAGCATCAATATATCTAGCCATTCAGCTCTCCCTGCACCACCAGCCTTGCTCCCCTCACTAAGAGAAACACGTTGGCTCTGGACTTTGAAACCAAGTTTTGATGGCCTTGCATTTTCACACCATCCCTTTACCTGTGAATAAGGTAGTCCAACTAGCCTTTCACAGGGCTTGCCTAACACTTTCAAAATTGGCCTTGTTCAACTTTAGAACA
>NW_025176531.1:0-2021 GCF_004010195.1 Chiloscyllium plagiosum | reverse complement strand
CTTCTGACAGATCGAAATACTTCTTGCATTTTCCCAAATATCCTCTCATGTGTCCAAAGAGATCTTAACCCCCAACTCTCATTGCAGACATCAGAAAGGCACAAAGACTCGGCTGAGGTCCCCTCTCCAACAAATGATAAAGGGTACTGACAGAGGGTGCGTTCTTAGCACTAAGCACCCTCTTCTTTCTATCGGATGTGTATGGGTCTGTTAAAAGCGTGGTTCTTTTTTGAATAAGATCTCCAAACTGATAAAAAGAAAACAGAAGAGATCTCTACTCGGTAGTCTATAGTTACAACTTATTTGATCAAAGGATATCCTTGTTTCTCCCTCAGATAAATCATCAAAGCAAGATACACCCACGAGTTGCCCATAGTCTAAACATTGAATCCACTATTCCCCCTGTCGGAAACACTTTACACCAAGTTTCGGGGTAAGAAATGAGGTTTGGCTATATTGCCCTCGATCGGACACATTGCCCTCCCTACTTTAAAATTATTGATACTCATTGGGAAATGGCAATACTCCGTAACTCCATCCTCATTTTCTCTATCAATACCAGACTAATATGGGAGCACTTTGCCTTAGAAATATCTTACCATGTTGACGCCGAGGCCTCACCAACATCGGGTAATGAATAGCTTAATTGATAGATTTTAATATCCGTGAGAAGTACTCCCCACAAATTGTGTGGTCTTTGTACTTTGGTTAACTTGATAAGGGGTCGCTTATGGTGACAAATCAAAGAGCTAAATCATCCATTGAGGCTCCTAAATGTCTATCTGGGAAACATCAAATAAAGCATTCACACAGGGTATAGCAAACAAGGGAGGGAATTCATTTTAATAAGAGCTATCCGATCTAGCCAGAATATTGGAAGTGCCTCCCATCTTCTAAGGTCTTGTTTAATTTTGTCAAACAAATGGACAAATTCTACGTTCAAAGATAGGATTAATGAATACACCTAAACAGGGAATATCCCCATAAACCCCGGGACCATTGAAAAAGAAACCAGGTTTCTCCATCGACATCAGGTATTTCCCCAAGATTGCCCATTGACATAGCCTCCGACTTTGTAAAATCAATGGTATAGCCGGAAAAAACACCATTCGAACTGATGCATTGCATGAGTTGAGGAACCAAAACTGTGGGATTTAGCAAAAATATTAGGCCATCAGCTGCAGACAATGTAATCATACGTGACTTCTCTCCCACTTCTGGGCAGATATGTTGGGGTCCCTGCGGATGGCCTTCACCAATGCCTCAATCACCAACGTAAACAACACTGGCGAAAGGGGTCTACTTTGGACTGCCTAAGCAATATTAATGTTATAGGATCGCACAACATTGGTGAGAAACGTGGCCAGAGGATCGCTTTCAAGGACCATCACCCACTTGATTAAAACTTTGCCTCAACCAAACCATTCCAACGTATATAAGAGATAAAGCCATTCAACCCAATCAAATGCCTTCTTTGCGTCAAAAGGGATCACTTATACCTATATAATTTGTTCTGAACACGCTTGGACAATATTGAGTAATTTCCTAATATTGTTGGGAGTATCTGCAGCCCTTTATAAGGTGGTGTGGTTCAATTTGACAATGGAAGGATACACATTTTCCAGCCGTAATGTAAGGGTCTCAGACAAGATTTTGAAATCAACATTTAAAAGTGAGATGGGCCTATAAGAAGCACAATCTTCCGGTGTCTTCGTTTTCTTAAGAATAAGAGAGACATGAACCTCTCTTAAGGATGGTAGGAGTCAGTCGTGATTGTGTGAGTGACGAACATGGTAAGCATCAGCCCTGACAATAGGTTTATAAATTACATGTAAAACGCACTTGGAAATCAGTCAGGATCGGGCGCTTTTCCGCCTTGAAGCTGTTTTACACCCTCCAGCATCGACAATTAAGGCAAGACACTTATTTGTGGGTTACCCCTGGAATATTCAAGTTCTTGAAGAAAGACTCCATCTTAATCCACCGATCCTCATTATGCTCAGTCTAATATAATTCGGAGT
>NW_025176530.1:0-2021 GCF_004010195.1 Chiloscyllium plagiosum | reverse complement strand
GAATTTGTTCAAACAATGGAATCTTGTGGCTTAGTTCTCTTAGCAGGTCCGCTGTTACTTTACAAATAAAAGTTACTGATCCCTAAAATAAAACAAAGCTGACTATGCTGCATACTGAGCTTCCAGTTGCCTGTCGCTTAGCACATCACCACATTCCCTGGCTAGCATTACTGCCTTGGCCTAGCTGTGGCATTCCACTGAAGCTCAGCACAAGCTTGAAGAATAATCTCTCAATTTTCACTTCGAACCCTGCAGTCTTGAACAATGAAGGTCGATTTCAGTAACCTCACTATCTGATTCCATCCATCCTTGGTTTTTTTTTCCATCCCACATGCAGTCCTGTTATGACATGGGCTGACTTCAGCACAGACACCCATTCCCATATCCTCTTATGCATGTAATCACTTGTATGCATTCAACACAGTTAACCCATTTTCTCACTGTTAGATCTCACAATCCCTCATTCAGTTTTTATTCTGCTCTGGCCTGCTATCAATTATCACCTTGTTTACCTGTTCTGCTCATTTTTCTGTCTCTGTGCTCTGTCTTCACATATCTACTCACCTCTCCCCTTCACCTCCTCCCCCAGTTCAGCTTTGGCATAAATGCCACTTTTTCCAAATTATTGACAATTCTGATGAAGTGTCACTGGACTCAGAGAGTCATAGAGTTATACAGCACAGAACAAGTCCTTCAGTCCAACCGATGAAGGGCTTTTGCCCGAAACATCGATTTTCCTGCGCTTCAGATATTACCTGACCTGTTGTGCTTTTCCAACACCACACTCTTGACTCTAATCTCCAACATCTGCAGTCCTCACTTGCGCCTTTTGTCCAACTCATCTATGCTGATCAGATATCCTAAATAATCTATTCCCATTTGCCAGCATTTGGCCCATATCCCTCTTCCTCTTCATGTACTGATCCAGATACTTCTGTGAGGTTGTGCCTCACTAACATCATTGAGTTTTTTGAGAAGGTGATGAAGATGATTGATGAGGGAAAAACAGTTGACATTGTCTCCATGGATTTTGACAAAGTCCCTCATGGTACAAGAGGTGAAGTCACATAGAATCAGGGTGGCAAGATAGATATAGAACTGGCTTAGTCATAGGAGACAGAGGAGACGGTGGATGGATGCTTTTGGAATGGCAGGCTGTGATTCTTGGTGTTCCACAGGGATCAGTGCTGGGACCTCTGCTGTTCATGATCTACATAAATGATTTGGAAGTAAGCATAGCTGGTCTAATCAGTAAGATTGCAGATGATACAAAGATTGGTGGAGCTGCGCATAAATGAGGAGGAATGTCAGAAGATACAGCAGGATGTAGATCAGTTGGAAGCATAGGCAGAAAAATGGCAGATGGGGTTTAATCTGGACAAATGTGAGGTGATGCATTTTGGAAGATCAATACAGGTGGAAATTATACAGTGAAAGGCAGAACCCTTGGTAGTATTGATATGCAGAGGGATCTGAGTGTGCAGGTCCACAGATCACTGAAGGTGGCAGTGCAGGTAGATAAAGTAGTAAAAAAAGGCTATGGCATTTTTGCCTTCATTGGAAGGAGCATTGAGTATAAGATAGACAAGTGATGCTGAAACTTCACACAACTCTAGTTTGGCCACACTCGGAATATTGCATATAGTTCTGGTCTTCACAATACCAGAAGGATGTAGATGCTTTGGAAAGGGTACAGAAATGGTTCACCAGCATGTTGACTGGTATGCAGGATGTTAGCTATGAAGAAAAGTTGGATAGACTGGATTTGTTTTCACTGGAACACAGGAGGTTGAGGGGTGACCTGATAGAAGTTCATAAGATTGTCAATGGCATGGATAGAGTGGAAGGCTTTTTACCAGGGTGGAGGGTCAATTACTAGGTGACACAGGTTCAAGGTGTGAGGTGGCCAGTTCAAAAGAGATGTGTGAGGCATGTTTTTCACACAAAGGTTGGTGAGTGTCTGGAACGCACTGCCAGAGGAGGAGGTCGAAGCAAACACAATAGCAGCATTCAAGAAGCAC
>NW_025176529.1:0-2020 GCF_004010195.1 Chiloscyllium plagiosum | reverse complement strand
GATAAGACCTATGAGACTCTAAGGGAGATTATGTTGCTGGAGGAGTTTAACAAAACACTTCCAGAGATGATAATAATTCACGTGGAGGAACAGAAGGTTCAGGAATTGAAAAGGGTAGGAAAATTAGCAGATGAATACATGTTGCTGCATAAGACAGGCTTCCTGCCAGAATTTCGTCCTGTGAGGGATAGAATTTGGGGGAAGGGGAGATGCTACACTATAAAACAAAGAGTAGAGAATAAGAGTTTACCACAGATTAAAGAAGATGCCCAAGAGAGTGGAAATGAGGCGAAAGGCCTGAGCAGTTTTCATTGTAATGGAAGGGGACACAGAAAATTCCACTGCCCGTGGTTTCAGACGGGCATTGGTAAAAGATGTTTCCACTGATAAGGAGGGATATGTATGGACACAATGCTGATCGTTAAGAAAAGGACTGTGGGAAAAGGTGTAGTAAAAGAATGTAAGCCAGTGGCATCAGAGAAAGTCTTAAAGGAGACCCCAACAAGAGCCAAGGAGCTGCAGGAAAGTGCACAGCCTAGGCAGGGGCTGGGTATGGAGTTAGTACCTAATCTCTATAAAGAATTCGCCTCTGTGACTAAAATTTACTCAGAAATAAGTAGGGTAGAAGGGCAAGAAGTTATACTTTTGAGAGATATATGAATTAACCAGTCGCTAATAGAAAGAGATGAACGAATTTGCAGTCTTTCTAATCTGTTACTAGAGAGTATATTAATTTATGGGAAAGATGGACAGAAATTTAGCGTTCCCCTATGTCAGATCAGGTTAGAGTGCCTACTCAAGACTGGGGAAGTTACAGTGGGAATGATTGACAGAGTGTCAGATTCACGAATCCAGTTTGTTCTTGGGAATGATTTAGCAGGATACAAGTTGGAAGGGACACCCCTCGTCGTGGAGAAGCCCAAGGAAGACCAAGAAAGTGACGAGATAAATCAGAAATATCCTGGTATTTTCCCAGACTGTCCAGTAGCCAGATCACACTATCATAAGTCACCGCATGAAGCACAGCTAAAGACAAAGATTAAGGAGTTGAGGTTCAGTTAGTTGGTACCTTGTTTGCCTTAATGGTGCAGGGAAAACCTGAACAAGCAGAGGGTCAGACAGAGGTGTTTTGTCCTGAAAGGCAAAGGGACTTGCAACAGGCAGACAAGGTGATAAAAGATATATATGTGGATGAGTACTCTGAAAAGGAGGCAGAGGATATTCTTGAGAGTTATTATCCGAAAGATATATCTTAAGACGGAAATGAAGGCCACATCAGGTTAGTGCAGAGGAGACATGTTTCGAGGTACACCAGATTGTGTTGCCAGTAGCATAGAGACAGGACGTTTTATGTGTAGCACAGGAACTACCTGTAAGAGGTCACCTAGGGGTAGGAAAGATTCGGGCTAATGCTAAGGGAGAAAACATTTTTATTGACCTGGAATGCTCAAAGATGTGGTTAACTTCTGGCATACATGTCATTCATGCCAAATAGTAGGTAGGCCACGGACAGTAATGAAACTAACACCTCAGTTGCCAATTCCCACATTTGAAGACCCCTTCATGTGGGTTATAAATGAGTGTATATGTCCCCTCCTGAAAAGTAGAGGAGAGAAAGAATTGGAGAAACAGATGGCAGTTACTGCCCCACAGAGTGAGGGATCAAATTCAAATATTTTGGATTTTGATTAGCCTCAAAATATGTTTAAAATGCAGAAGTCCTTGAGCAGTGGGTTAAATTCGTAAGCTATCTGTCTCAGGAGCACAGAACTCAGCTGAAAGGTTTCTTATTGCAGTATGAGGGCATATGTAAGAATTATATGGAGGGGGACTAATGCTATTGTACATGAAGTAGACGTCGAGAATACTGTTCTTAGAAAACAGCATCCATATCATCTTAAACCTCTCAAAGCCAGACAGGTCCAGAAGGAGGTGGAGGCTATGCTCAATGAGGACATCACCAAACAAAGCCAGAGCGAGTGAAACCCGCCGATTATCTTAGTTCCCAAACTGAATGGGA
>NW_025176528.1:0-2020 GCF_004010195.1 Chiloscyllium plagiosum | reverse complement strand
TTGTCTTTAGACAAATAACCTGTCCTCTGAATTACCCGTCAAACAACCTTACTATAAAACCATGTATCATGGACTTATACCAATATTGTTGGACCCATTTTTCAGAGTACAAGTTGTTACTCCAAAGACACAGTTTCAAATCTTAGTTCAAGTTTTGCTGAAATTAAAATCAAAATGACAAAAATAGAAGTAAAAGCGAATTTCAAAGACAGCAAACAAAACACCAACAGCATTTTGTATAAAAACATATCTGATTGGAAGTTGTCATTTGTTAAATAAATCTAACATTGTTTACTCGGCTGGACGAAGAGTGTCCTCAGATCCACAGCAATGTGTTTGGCTCTATACTGCCTTGTAGACTGCAAACATTCAAGGGTATTGAATGCGGGTCAACAAATTGCCAGTGTTGCCGGCATTCCATAAAACAACAAATAAAAATGAAACGTTAAGTCAAATAAAGAAAGATACCGGAGATCTGAAAGTGCCAGAGAAACTGAATAGGTTTGGCAGCCTCGGGTGGAGATAAAAACAGAGTTCGTATTTTGAGTCCATTAAACATACATTGGAATTGAAAACAGCAGTGAAATTGCGTGATTTATTCTGGTGACAGGTATATGTTTTTTGAAGTGGAGAAAGGGTGAGTTGAATAGGTGGAAATGGAGAGAGAATGAAAAAAATAATCAAGCAAGGGGATTGTTGATGATTATCTGGGATGAAAAAAAACGGTTCGTTTCATCTCGTTTATTTTTCGCCTTGTCTCATTTTCCTGAACATCATGCTCACGTACGTATATATTCAAGCCCCTGTTGAAAATGACTTATAGTTCTTCTCTTTCTTGTCCTTGAGTGTGATCATCTTCTTGAAGCCATTAATAGGACATGGGTGTGTCTGGATGGGCGAGCATTTATTTGCCTTTCCCAGTTGCCCTTGAGATGTTTTGCTGAGTTGCCGCCTTGAAGCGGCATGTATTGCATGTTTTGGATGCATAAAACACTTCGGTTTCATTTCTTTGAGACTTTGTAGTGATTGATATAATGAGTCATAGTTTGGTCATTTCAACTTACAATTTCGAGTCAACGACAATGCTGTGGGTTTCGAGTCATATGTAGGCCAGACTCAATGAAGTAATACAAATATGCCATGGCTTGCCTCGCATCTCCAATCGACTTCATTGGCAGTTGTGATGATACTGTTACTTTGGCAATGCTAGGATCAGATTTATTTTCAAGATAAAGAAATAATTGTGAACTGGGCCACAAATTCCATCCATCGCGTTCGATATTTCTTCGATGCAAAAAGTTGGGACATGCTGTTGTCGAAAAGCATCTGGATGTTCTTGATAATTATTCACTAACATAATTCATACTGGGGCAGCAAGTAATCAGGATAGTAAATGGTATGTTGGTCTTCCTTGCGGAGTAATTCGACTGTACTTTTAAAGATACCTTTCGAGAGTTGCAGAAAATGCTTGAAGCAGTACTTGTGCCTCGGGTGTACTGATTGTCTCTCTTTTAGAGGAATATTCTCCGTGACACAGACATAGTGCAAAGTAGTTTCACCAGATTAATCCCTGGGATGATGCTACCTTGAGGAGAGTGGAAAGGAAATTAGTGTTTAACTTGTACTGCAGTGAGATGGTTAAACACTCGTGATATCCAAGGAAAGAAGCAGATCGTGTGAGAAATTGCATGAATTTTCCTTGTGATTAGTGTTTTGCTGAGAGTTTGCACACCTCTCGGGGGCCCTAATTTTGGCTAAAAGAAAAAATCCAAGCTTGAACGAATTCCCACCATCTTAGTTTGCAGTTGACATGTGACACTGAACTGAACGTCATGTTACTCACAAATCTGTCAACGGCACAAATGTCTTACTTCTGAAAAAGCTGGCTATTCCACCAGCTAATGCGACTACCTGTCTTCACGGAGATGAAACATGACTCATGCACACATGTTCGATTTGAAATGGAGCCGTGGGGACAAAATGGAGAAATCTGTTTGCAGTGTCTTCTTCATTGATCTGT
>NW_025176527.1:0-2020 GCF_004010195.1 Chiloscyllium plagiosum | reverse complement strand
ACCATCGCGCAACAACACCCTGCACACATCATGTACACCATCGCACAATAACATCCCTGTACACATTATGGTCACCATTGCAGAACAACATCCCTGCACACATCATGGTCACCATTTCATATCAACATCCCTGTACGCATCATGGTCACCATCTCACAATATTATCCCTGTACACATCATAGTGAACATCTCGCAACAACACTCCTGCGCGCATTATGGTCACCATTTCACAACAACATCCCTGCACACATCATGGTCACCACCTCACAACAACATCCTTGTAAACATCATGGTCACCATCTCACAACAACATCCCTGTAGACATCATGGTCACCATCTCGCAAACATATCGCTGCACACATCATGGTCACCATCTCGCAACAACATCCCTTCGCACATCATGTTCACCATCTCGCAACAACATCCCTGCACACATCACAGTCACCACGTCACAACAACATCCCTGCACACATCATGGTCATCATCTCGCAAACATGTCCCGGTACACATCATGGTCATCATCTTGCAAACACGTCACTGCACACATCATGTTCATCATATCGCAACAAAATCCCTGTACACATCATGTTCCCCACCTCACAACAACATCCATGCACACATCATGGTCACCATTACAGAACAACATCTCTGCAAACATCATGGTCACCATTTCACATCAACACCTCCGCACACATCATGGTCACCATCTCGCAAACATATCCCTGTACACATCATGGTCACGATCGTGCAACAACATCCCTGTACACATCATGGTCACCATCTCGCAACAACATCCCTGCACACATCATGGTCACCATCTCACAACAACATCCCTGTAAACGTCTTGGTCACCATCTCGCAAACACATCCCTGCACGCATCATGGTCACCATCGCGCAACAACATCCCTGTACCCATCATATTCACCATCACACAATAACATCCCTGTACACATCATGGTCACCATTACAGAACAACATCCCTGCACACATCATGGTCGCCATTTCCTATCAACATCCCTGCACACATCATGGTCACCATTTCATATCAACATCCTTGCACACATCATGGTCATGATCTCACAATAACATCCCTGCACACATCATGATCACCATTACACAACAACATCCCTGCACACATCATGATCACGATCTCACATCAACATCTCTGCACATATCATGGTCACCATCTCGCAACAACATCTCTGCACACATCATGTTCACCATCTCACAACAACATCCCTGCACACATCATGGTCATCATCTCGCAAACATGTCCCGGTACACATCATGGTCATCATCTTGAAAACACGTCACTGCACACATCATGTTCATCATATCGCAACAAAATCCCTGCACACATCATGTTCACCACCTCACAACAACATCCATGCACACATCATGGTCACCATCTCAGAAACACATCCCTGTACACATTATGCTCACCATCGCGCAACAACATCTCTGCACATATCATGGTAACCATCTCGCAACAACATCCCTGCACACAGCATGGTCACAATCTCGCAAACATATCCCTGTACACATCATGGTCACCATCGCGCAACAACATCCCTGTACACATCATGGTCACCATCTCGCAACAACATCCCTGCACACATCATGGTCACCATCTCACAACAACATCCCTGTATACGTTTTGGTCACCATCTCGCAAACACATCCCTGCGCGCATCATGGTCACCATATCGCAACAACATCCCTGTACACATCATATTCACCATCTCACAACTACATCCCTGCACACATCATAGTCACCATCTCATAACAACATCCCTGCACACATCGTAGTCACCATTTCAAAACAACATCCCTGTACACATCATGGTCACCATCTCGCAACAACATCCTTGTGCACATCATGGTCACCATTTCGCAACAACATCCCTGCACACATCATGGTCACCATCACATAAACACATCCCTGTACACATTATGTTCACCATCGCGCAACAACATCCCCGCACGCATCATGGTCACCATCACACAATAACATCCCTG
>NW_025176526.1:0-2020 GCF_004010195.1 Chiloscyllium plagiosum | reverse complement strand
CTGACCTGCAGATCACAATGAATGAGGATAGTTTGTAACTCCTCCTCTACAATTATCCGCAATACTGGTGCCCTTGAAGGCTGTGTACTCAGCCCACTTCAACACTTATTACCCTCCAATGACTGTACCGCCAAATTCAGCTCCAACTCCATTTACAGATGTATTAATGACACCATCTTAGTGGGTAGGTCTCAAACAACAGTGAGACAGTGTACAGGAAATAGAGCTTCGTGACATGGTGTAAAGACAACAATCTTACCCTCAATGTCAGCAAAACAAGGGAACTGGCCATTGACTTCAGGAATTCGACCGAAGGACAGACACTGTTCTCTGTCGTTGGTGCTGAGTTGGAGGAGATAAACAGCTCCAGGTTCCGAGGAATAAATATTGCAAACAATCATTCTATCCATGTCAAATCTACAGCCAAGAAAGCACATCAATGCATAAAGAAAATTTAGCATTTTGTAAATAACTCTGACCAAGTTTTACATTGCACTGCAGAAAATATTCTATCCAGACACTTCGTATGTTAACTGCTCTGCCCGTACTGAAAGAAATTACAGAGATGCGTGTACCTCACCCAAACTATCACGCAAATCACATTTCCTTCCATTGACTCAGTCGTGACTTCCCACTGCTTCAGGAATGCAACCAAAACAATCAATAGACAATAGACAATAGGTGCAGGAGTCGGCCATTCTGCCCTTCAAGCCTGCACCACCATTCAATATGATCATGGCTGATCATCCTTCATCAGTATCCTGTTCCTGCCTTATCTCCATAACCCTTGATTCCACAATCCTTGAGAGCGCTATACAAATCTTTCTTAAATAGATCCAGAGACTGGTTCTCCACTAACCTCTGGGGCAGAGCATTCCACACAGCCACCACACTCTGGGTGAAGATGTTTCTCCTCATCTCTGTCTTAAATGGTCTAGCCCGTATTTTTAAGCTGTGCCCTCTGGTTCGGCACTCATCCATCAGCGGAAACATGTTTCCTGCCTCCAGAGTGTCCAATCCTTTAATAATCTTATATGTCTCAATCAGATCCCCTCTCAGTCTTCTGAACTCAATGGTATACAAGCCCAGTCGCTCCAATCTTTCAGCGTAAGGTAGCCCCGCCATTCCAGGAATTGACCTCATGAAACTATGCTGCACTCCCTCAATAGCCCGAATGTCTATCCTCAAATCTGGAGACCTGAACTGCACACAGTACTCCAGGTGTGGTCTCACCAGGGCCCTGTACAGCTGCAGAAGAACCTTTTTGCTTCTATACTCAATCCCTCTTGTTATGAACGCCGGCATGCTATTAGCCTTCTTCACTACCTGCTGTACCTGCAGGTAGTGAAGGCCCCTCCCACCAATGTTCTTTTCCAACCTCTTCCATTGGACAGAAGATGCAAATGTTTGAAAATACACACCAATGGATTCAGGAACAATTGCTTCCTTGCTGTTATTAAAATTATGAATGGACCTGTCATATATTAGAGTTGATCCTACTCTGCACCTGCCCAAAAGCTGTGAAACTATATTAAACTGATGTCCTCATGTAAGGTATGATTTGTACTGAAGAGAATGCAACACAATATTTTTCAATGTTTCTCAGAATGTATGACGATCATAAAACAAGCAAAACCAATCTGCATACCGTATGTTTGGGTCTGGTCTGCTCGATAACGCCTTCAACCTATGTCTCCTGTGGTCTGTGTAAAAGACTTTCACTATCCATTAGTTCCATGCCTGTCATAATTTCGAAAGGATCTATTTAGTCTCCCTCAGCCTCGACGTTCATGTGAAAGAAATGATTTATTATATTGTCCCGCATAATTTGCGTTGGGAGTGAGAGGACTGCAGAGTTTCGGTCTGATCCGTGAGTGATGAAGTCAATTAGCCTTGTCTATCCGTTGCTTCTTATGGTTTCTGGCATGCAACTATTTCTGTGTCGGAGCATCACTAGGTTGACACCTTACGTTTAGATATACACAGTGTATGCACGCATAGAACATAGAACATAGAAAAG
>NW_025176525.1:259-2020 GCF_004010195.1 Chiloscyllium plagiosum | reverse complement strand
ATACTTCCTGTGCTAGGAAAAATATTCTGTTGTTTTGGATGTCTGAAAACCCTCCTGGTCTGTTGGGTGACTTGTAAGCTCATCATGGAGAATATCCCTTTGGACATTCTCACCAGTATGGTGCACCGAAAAGCAGAGATTTATATAAGGCATGGCAACCTTTTTTGGATTACCGCGATACAGGCTTATCTGCCACTCTAAAAAGGGCTTTTATATAGCCATGACGATATTGTCTAATGAATCATATATGAAGAATTATGAACGTATGAATGTGTATCAGTTCATGCTCTCGAAGAACGAGAGCTATCACTTTGTTATGCTGAACCGTATTATTTATTTATTATTTATTATTTATTTTTGTTTTTCTTCTGTCCGTTTAGAGACTTTAACTTATTTTGTATATACATGCACATGGGTGTAATTTTGTTCAGTTATTTGAGTTGTTTTGTTATTGGTTTAATATAATAATAAAATATCTTATTCAATAAAAAAAATTGTTAAAAAATTAAAATGCTAACATTGATTGATTAACACTCATTAGAGAGACCACTCATGGCAGTTTATGTTGAAGGTCACCGCACGGGTGATGGGGTGAGGTTGAGAGAGCATCCCCTTCATGGTAACCTCTGTCAGTGTGGGGAATTGAACCTGCACTGGTGGCCTTCCTCTGCATCACAAACCAACCATCCAGCCAACTGAGTGGGAGACTGTGTAATTTTGCACACAGAATCAGTCACAAAAAAAGGGCAAGAGAAATTTTAATGACAAGGGAAAAGATGGATTCGAGATAAAAATGTTCCCTGCTAGAAATTATATTTTATAATGAGACAAGTGTTTGGAAGCTGCCTGTGGTTGAATACATTGAGGAGAAAGTGAGGACTGCAGGTGCTGGAGATCAGAGCTGAAAATGTGTTGCTGCAAAAGCCATGCAGGTCAGGCAGCATCCAGGGAACAGGAGAATCGACGTTTCGGGCATAAGCCCATCTTCAGGAATTTGGTTGAATACAATAAGGTGAGACAAGTAAAATAACCAGAATGACTAATTATGATTGGATATCGATAACCATAAAATAAGTGCATGTTTTGATTGTCTGTGGAAAGCATGCTGACTGTTGCATGAATTTATAAATCAGATGAAATATATTGTAAGGCGAGTCCGTTCGCATGAGAAATGCCTTCTGAACACATGCTAGAAGAACCCCGTGGTATGAAGTATCTGAGAATCGTCTGCCCGCTAACAGGAACCTGGGGGTTGAATGACTGGAAGTTCCTGTAACATGGAGCTGAGAAAACCATCAGAACACCCCCAAACGTATTGAATGTTGGAGCATATTTGAAGTACTGAATAGCCTCATGATGGATTTTAATTATGTGCGATTTGAAAAAGATACATCTCTACTCCATTCTCTTACGTGTTACGCACTGGGGCACAGCCGTTTTCCGGAAACTGGGAATAAGTTGGAACAATACATAATTGACATTCTGCAGAATATTCTCTAACTATGTGGGGGGCATGAGAAAGGCAAGAGAGAAAGAGAGGGAAGGTGCTGCCTGCAATAGTGAGTGGTGGAGCATGATCCTTGTTCGGGGGTCGGTGCTATAACAGATATACAGTGAGTGTGAGGGAGCAGAGGAAATATGGTGAACCTTATCCTGACAGAGTGGGGAAACTTATTGATGCTTGTCCTGTTTTGTTGGACATTTCTTCAGACCCCAGAACTGCACCTGAGCTGGATGGTGAGCTCAGCCCATGCTCGGTGG
>NW_025176525.1:0-231 GCF_004010195.1 Chiloscyllium plagiosum | reverse complement strand
ATGCTTGGGGAAAATGTGCAGGGCAGCTCCAAACTGAGAAATCGCAACCGTGTGCCCTTTGATCTTTTAAAGATGGCACCAGTGTCAGGGATTACAAAATATCTAGGTGCATCAGGGCGACTGTGAGTACCTCCAGTCTTGATGGGTGGGAGAATCGGGCTGGCATTGTATGAGAGGGATACTATGGAATGGAATGTGTAGTTAATGAGATGAGTTTGGTAAGATAGCACC
>NW_025176524.1:0-2020 GCF_004010195.1 Chiloscyllium plagiosum | reverse complement strand
GCCAAAGTAAATTCCAGCTGCCCTCTGGTCCAGTTTGAAAGCTGAGGTAGAAAAGCTGGAAGACAAGGAGGCATCCAGAAAGTGACACCTACTACAGAATGGGTAACAGTGAATCAAACTGGAAAGCTAAAATTATGTATTGACCTGAAGGATGAAGAGATCTCACAATCCATACTGACAATTCAAGAAATATTGTCAGAATTTGTAAAGGAAAATCTTTTTATTTAACTACATATAAAGGACACAGACTACCAAGTGAAGCTGGATGGAAACAGTCAGTTTCTAACTAGATTCTGGATGTGGAATATGAGTTCCCTGATTAGGGCTGTTAATCTGCTGCAGTCAGAGAGCCTTGGCTGACAGATATAAACAGGAATATCAAACATCCTGTTCACACTGAGAGCTAGTTCTGAGGGAGCTAGATTACTGTCAAGAACTTTCCACTTGTAAATAAAAGGTGACAGGATACTGGCCTCTATTGAGTTATTTCAATGGTAACAAGGGAAAAAATGCTCCTAAAGAAATTTGTTTGCAACAGTCATCTTTGACTTGGGGTAAGCATTTCTGGCCATGATTTGGGAAGCTTCACTTTTTCGCTTCTGTTGTCAAAAATTGAGCCTGGTACATGGAAAGAACGCAGTATGTTTTCTTGGCAACTGACATTGAGGCAGATAAAAAGCAATGAGTAATTTTCCTGACAGCTTGTGGACCTGCAGATTTTTTGATTATTAGAAGTCCAACTTTCCCTGAGGCACCAGGTACTAAAAGCTTTCAAGAGTTGAAGGAATGAGTTAAGGAATATTTCCAAGTCATCTCTAATTCTGAGATCCTATTGATTTTATTTGGCAATTTGAGAACCAGGGGAGTCCATATTGGGGTTTTGCTAGGTTAAGATGACTGACAGAGGCATGTGACTACGGTTCAACCCTTAATGAGATTCAGAGAGACCATTTTATATGTGAAATTAATGATGTAACCATGCAATAGGACTTCAAACAGGCACTACAACTGGCTTTAACATTGGAAAATGCAGCAAGTGGAACATATGAGTTGCAGGGTATTCTGATGGAAATGGACACTCTCGCCAGGCTGACTGAGCTTGGGGAACACCACTTGAGTGAGGGTAATTGCATAACCTCACTCACTTTAGACAGAGGGACTCTTGGTTAGCAAAACCCCAAACAAAGCCAAGCCTCAGGCAAATAGTTAAAATTTTCTTCTGGATCCAGGCTGGCAAACCATGCTGGTATATGAACTCAAGAAAGTAAAGGAGTCTCACTAGACCTAAATTGAATAAAATAACTCATTGTCTGGTATCCAGGAGACGACACATCCCGGAAAATCCACCTACATTTGGTTTTGAGCAATTAAATTGTTTCAGAACATCCAAATCAAAACCAATCAAAATGAATGGTTAAATGGTTACCCAGTTCTAATAAAGATTGATAGCAGTGATTCAGCAATAATAGAATAATTCTAACAAAATTCAGTCTGGATTCCAAACCCTTAAGTTTGCATAAGACCTCGGCCAGACTGATAACCTGTACTGGGGAACCTTTACAGATTAAGGGTACAACTTCGGTTCTGGTCTCTTATGAGACTGATTGTGGTAAAAACCTCAGGCCCAAGCTAGATGGGGCTAAATCAGTTAAGAAAGATTCGCCTAGCTTGGTTCAATGTTTTTAATTTAGAAAATGGCTGCATGAGTGAAGCCCTAATTAAATACCTGGAAGGTTTGCAGGAAGTTCTCAGGACTATCAGAGGAGAAAAAGTCACCTTACATGTTGACCAGGAAGTAATTCCATGATTCTACAAGGCCTACCAGTGCCATTTAATATACGGCAAAAGTAGAGGCTGAAATTAAAATGCTGGAAAGCGAACAAAGCATCAAATCAGTCCAGTTTGCAGAATGGGCAGCACCGGTTGTGCTGATTGTAATGCTGGACAGGTCTGTTCACATTTATGGGGATTTTAAACAAATGGTAAATGATTTTTGCAGATGAATACATACACAATCCTT
>NW_025176523.1:0-2020 GCF_004010195.1 Chiloscyllium plagiosum | reverse complement strand
TAAACCAGCCACACAGAAAAAGTTCACCTCATGTCATAATCTGTTAAATTTTGAAACACAAAGATCCATTTACAGAGTTCACAATTTAAAGTAAAATTAACAATTTTGTTACTTAAGTCCAACAGAGAATAATAAAACAAACAACTATTTAGAACTCCCTTCGGTTGAACGTATCTTTGACCTCCCACTCTATAATACTGGTCCGATCAAACAAAAAAAACCCATTAAGGTTTACAAAAAATTATCACGTTTCAAAACCAATCAGCTTTGTCGAGTCTCCTTTGTATACTTTCCTCTGTAGAGTTTTCTCTCGGTTGTCATCGATGTTCTGCTGTGTAAACCTCTTATAGACAGGTACCTTTCAGGAAGACCTTCAACTTGCAGTCTATCTTTTTGGATGTCCTTGGTAGTTCTCCCCATAAATGTTCAAAATGTCCAGTTTTATACCTATAAACATCGGACCATTTCATTGATTTTGAAGTCACCAAGTATTTCAAACTCATATTGATTTCAGTGTGTTGGGGCAAAATTTAAACTGGCGGAAGTTGAATTGGTTTTCGTTTCGTAGCAACTCAGCTATTGATTTCACAGTAAAATGTTACATTTAACTTCTTTCAGAACACTTTGTGCCAACTTCCCGTCTCTCTGAAATGTAACATATATCTCTACACCTTCATAACAATAACTTTTATCCGCCTTGCATATCTTTCCATAAATTTGATCAACTTAGTAAGTTCATATAATATTCTTTTCTGTTCCAAAAAAGCCCCATTTTCTCTCATCCTTCCTTTACCTAAATCCTTCTTTCCAGTTATCATTCCAATTACTTACATTGTTAATGGTATTTTTAGACAAAGAATTACATTGTGTGTATGTGTGTGTATATGTGTGTGTGTGTGTGTCTATGTGTGTATGCATATGCGTTTATATGTGTGCATGTGTGTGTGCATTTTTTGAATAATTCTTTGTTCTTGGACTGAGATGAAAGAATGAGATGTTATCACATTCCCATATGAAAGAGTAAATGTGCAACGTTTCCAAGCTTTCTGATATCAAAAAAGATGTAAAAACCTCCTTTATTCATGGACTGGGAAAGTGAACAAATGATGTTCATGGACCGAACAGCAGTAATGTAATGAGCCTTTACAGGGATGATTGAACGACCAAATAATTAGTTTTCTCTTGAGAGTTTAAATTCAGCTTTTTTTTTTTTCAATTCTGTTTTGCGCACGTTTTTATCAATATGCAATCAACATCGGTGACAAAACCAGAAGTTGCTGGAAATGCTCAGTAGTTCTGTCGTTATCTCTTGTGAGAAAGCAGATTCAACATAATATAGAGGAATGGGTCTGGGTTGTTTGTGTTTTGCCAATAGTGGTCAGCGATGTGCCGCTAAGGTGCATTAGTCAGGGATAAATGCAGAGTAACAGAGTAGGGGAAAGGGTCAGAAAGGGGTAATCTTCAAAATGTCAGCGTGGACGTGCTGTTTGAAATGGCCTGTTTTCCCACCGTAGGGATTCTAGGATTCTATGATTTCTTCATAAAAAGGCAGGTCGGTGCCAGGATCAAGAATGTCTCTGAGCATGCTCAGTGCATGTTGAAGTGGGAGGGTAAACAGCCAGCGGTCGTGGTTCACATTGACTCCAATGACAAAGGTAAGAAGAGTTAAAGTTTGAAAGATCCTGAAAAGGAAGTTAAGGGAGTTAGGAGTGAGTTTAAAATCAGGATCTCCAGGATTATATTCTTGGGATTACTCTCCGGGCATCTGGAAGGAAGACAAGGAAGAGAAAGATAGTCGAGTTGAATATGAGGCAAAGAACTAGTTTGGGAGGAGGGTTTCTGATTTTTGGATTATTCGGATTGCGTTCAGGGCAAGTGGCAACTGTACGAAAAGGAAAGTGTGCACTTCAACTGGATGGTCCCGAACATCCTGGAAGGGAGGTGTGATCGTGCACATTTCAGCTAATGATACAGGAGGATGGGAACGAAAGCAGCAGGTCAGAAAATGAACAGAAAGTAA
>NW_025176522.1:0-2020 GCF_004010195.1 Chiloscyllium plagiosum | reverse complement strand
CAGAGTGTATGTGGTAATTCAATGAGTTGACCGACTCTCATTCTGTCAATGTATCGAGCTGAACTCTTTAAATCAGTGAAACAAACTGCATTCATTCAATCATTGAATTAAACTTCCAATCATTGATTCATTAAATCAAAGATTATTCATTGATTCAATACAACAAACTTAACTCATTTGTTTCGTGAATCCAACTGCATTCATTCATACAATGAAACAAACTGCATGCATTATTTCAATGAAACAGACTGCACGTTTTAATGTAATGACTGGAGCTTCTCTCATTTATTCAAAATCTCGGCTTAACGCTTTCATTCATTGAAACAAACAGCATGCGTTCATTCATTGAATCAAAATTCTATCATTCATTCAGTGAAACAAACTGCATTCAATCAGTTGTTATTCATTGATACTTGTTAACAAACTTAGCTCATTTGTTACGTGAATCCGACGGCATTTATTTATACAATGAAACAAAAACAGTATGCATTCTTACAATTCAATGAGTTGAGCTTCTCTCATTCAGTCAACGTCTCGAGCTTAACGATTTCAATCAATGAATCAGACGGAATTCATTCAATCATTGAATTAAACTTCAATCATTGATTCAATAAATCATACATTATTCATTGAACCAATGCAACAAACTTAACTCATTTGTTTAGTGATTCCAAGTGCATTCATTCATTCAATGAGTCAAACTGCACTCATTCATCGAATGAAACAAACGCCACGTGTTAATTCAATTAAGATAGCTTCTCTCATTCATTCAATGTGGCAAGCGTAACTCACTAAATCAATGAAACAAACAATCTATTAGTTCAATGCATACAAATTTCTCTCATTCATTCAATGTCACCAGTGCAACGCATTCATTCAATGAAACAAACTGCACACATTCATAGATTGAAACAGACTGCACGTGTTAATTCAATCAATCGAGCATCTCTCATTTCATGAAAAACTCGAGCTTAACGCTTTCCATTAACGACACAAACTGCATTTATTCAATCAATGAATTAAACTTCAATCGTTGATTCAATAAATCAGATGTTATTCATTGATTCAATGAAACAAACTTAAATCATTTGTTTAATGGACTTATGTGCATTCAAGTCATTCAATGAATCAAACTGCACTGATTCATTCAATGAAACACACTGCACGTGCTAATCCAATGTGAAAATCGTTTTGCATTCATTCAGGGAAACAAACTGCAATCATTAATTCAATCAAACAGACTGCACGTGTTAATTCAATCAGTAGAGCTTCTCATATTTATTCAAAAACTCGAGCTTTCATTCATTGAAACAAGCAGCATACGTTACGTCATTCAATCAAAATTCTATCATTCTTTCAATGAAACAAACTGCACACATTCATTCAATGAAAGTGACTGCACATGTTAATTCAATGAGTAGAGTTTCTATCATTTATTCCATGTCTCGAGCTTAACGCTTTCATTCTGTGAAACAGACTGCATTCATTCAGATGTTAATCATTGATTCTTTGAAACAAATTTAACTCATTTGTTTCGTGAATCCGACTGCATTCATTCAGGCAATCAAACAAACAGCATGCACTCATTCAATGAGTCGAGCTTCTCTCATTCAGCCAATGTCTCGAGATGAACGCTTGAAATCAAAGAAACAAACAGTATTCAATCATTGAAGTAAACGTCAATCATTGATTCAATAAATCAGACGTTATTCATTGCTTCAATGAAACAAACTTAACTCATTTGTTTAATGGACCTATGTGCATTCAGTCATTCAATGAATCAAACTGCACTGATTCATTCAATGAAATGCACTGCACGTGCTAATCCAATGTGAAAATCATTTTACATTCATTCAGGGAAACAAACTGCAATCATTAATTCAATCAAACAGACTTCACGTGTTAATTCAATGACTAGAGCTTCTCTCATTTATACAGTGTCTATATGTTGACGCTTTCATTCAAAGGAACAAACTACAAATCATTCGATCGTTTAATGAAATTTTACGAATTGATTCAA
>NW_025176521.1:0-2020 GCF_004010195.1 Chiloscyllium plagiosum | reverse complement strand
GACTGGAGCAGGGAAACATTTCCGGAACGGGAACTGGAGCAGGGAAACAGTCCCGGAACGGGGACTGGAGCAGGGAAACAGCACCGGAGCAGGGACTGGAGTAGTGAAACAGTCCCGGAACGGGGACACGAGCAGGGAAACAGTCCCGGAGCAGAGGCTGGAGCAGGGAACCAGTCCCGGAACAGAGACTGGAGCAGGGAAACAGTCCCGGAGCAGGGACTGGAGCAGGGATATAGTCTCGGAATGGAGGCTGAGGCAGGGAAACAGTCCCGGAACGGAGGCTGGAGCAGGGAAACAGTCCCGGAGCAGGGACTGGAGCAGGGATCACGTCCTGGAGCGGAGGCTGGAGCATGGAAACAGTCCCGGAACGGGGAGTGGAGCAGGGATACAGTCCCGGAGCGGGGACAGGAGCAGGGAAACAGTCCCGGAACGGGGACTGGAGCAGGGAAATAGTCCCGGAGCGGAGACTGGAGCAGGAAACAGTCCCGGAACGGAGGCTGGAGCAGGGAAACAGTCCTGGAGCAAGGACTGGAGCAAGGAAACAGTCCCAGAGCGGAGACTGTAGCAGGGATCCAGTCCCGGAACGGAAGCTGGAGCAGGGAACCAGTCCCGGTGCAGGGACTGGAGCAGGGATACAGTCCCGGAGTGGAGACTGGAGCAGGGAAACAGTCCCAGAACGGGGACTGGAGCAAGGAAACAGTCCCGGAGCAGAGGCTGGTGCAGGGAAACAGTCCCGGAATGGAGCGTGGAGCAGGGAAACAGTCCCGGCACGGGGTTTGGAGCAGGGAAACAGTCCCGGAACGGGGACTGGAGCAGGGAAACAGTCCCGGAACGGGGACTGGAGCAGGGAAACAGTCCCGGAACGGGGACTGGAGCAGGGAAACAGTCCCGGAACGGGGACTGGAGCAGGGAAACAGTCCCGGAACGGGGACTGGAGCAGGGAAACAGTCCCGGAACGGGGACTGGAGCAGGGAAACAGTCCCGGAGCGGGGACTGGAGCAGGGAACCAGTCCCGGAACAGGGACTGGAGCAAGGAAACAGTCCCGGAGAGGCGACTGGAGCGGGGATATAGTCTCGGAACGGAGACTGTAGCAGGGAAACAGTCCCGGAGCAGAGGCTGGAACAGGGAAACAGGCCGGGAACGGGGACTGGAGCAGGGAAACATTCCCGGAACGGGGACACGAGCAGGGAAACAGTCCCGGAGCAGAGGCTGGAGCAGGGAACCAGTCCCGGAACAGGGACTGGAGCAAGGAAACAGTCCCGGAGAGGCGACTGGAGCGGGGATATAGTCTCGGAACGGAGACTGTAGCAGGGAAACAGTCCCGGAACGGAGGCTGAGGCAGGGAAACAGTCCCGGAGCGGAGGCTGGAGCAGGGAAACAGTCCCGGAGCAGGGACTGGAGCAGGGATCACGTCCTGGAGCGGAGGCTGGAGCAGGGAACCAGTCCCGGTGCAGGGACTGGAGCAGGGATACAGTCCCGGAGCGGGGACTGGAGCAGGGAAACAGTCCCGGAGCGGGGACTGGAACAGGGACACAGTCCCGGAGCAGAGGCTGGAGCAGGGAACCAGTCCCGGAACGGAGGGTGGAGCAGGGAAACAATCCCGGAACAGGGACTGGAGCAGGGAAACAGTCCCGGAACGGGGACTGGAGCAGGGAAACAGTCCTAGAACGTGGACTGGAGCAGGGAAACAGTCCCAGAGCGGAGGCTGGAGCAGGGAAACAGTCCCGGAGCAGCGACTGGAGCAGGGATCAAGTCCTGGAGCGGAGGCTGGAGCATGGAAACAGTCCCGGAACGGGGAGTGGAGCAGGGATACGGTCCCGGAGCGGGGACAGGAGCAGGGAAACAGTCCCAGAGCGGAGACTGTAGCAGGGAACCAGTCCCGGTGCAGGGACTGGAGCAGGGATACAGTCCCGGAGTGGAGACTGGAGCAGGGATACAGTCCCGGAGCGGGGACTGGAGCAGGGAAACAGTCCCGGAACGGGGAGTGGAGCAGGGAAACAGTCCCGGAACGGGGACTGG
>NW_025176520.1:0-2020 GCF_004010195.1 Chiloscyllium plagiosum | reverse complement strand
AGATACTGCACTGAGCTGGGTTGTGAGCTCAGATCACGCTCAGTGAGTCTGGTGATGTGGCTCACTCTGGGAAGAGAATGGACCCCCTCTGTACTAGCCCATTCACCAGGACCTCCGTGCCCCTGTCGACAAACCGTGGTGGAATTGCCCCTTATCCCCCATGCTCGGGGTAAACTGCGCAGGGCAGCTCCGAACAGAGAGAGCTCAACTGTGTGCCCATTGGCCTTTTAAAGATGTCACCTGTGCCAGGGATCACAGAATATCCAGGGGTACCCGGGTGATGGTGTGTACCTCCAGCCATGACGGGTGGGAGAATCTGGCTAGAATTGAAGGAGAGGAACACCATGGGGTGGAGTGGGTAGTTAATGAGGTGAGTCCGATAAGATAGCACCAGGAAATTAGCTCAGCCTTATGCGGACCCTCCCTCTGTCACACTCATTGAAAATACCACTGAGACAAATTATTGTTAGAATCTGCCCAATGAGACATAGATTCTGTTGAAAGCAGTCCCATTTACAAAGCTGTAGAACAAATGCTCATCTAAAATTCTCCACCATCTGACCTCATTCCAATATCCCTTTTTCCCATCTTTCCTGGGAAGACTGGCTCATGTTACAGGAAGCTATCGAAGTGTCTACATTTCAGCATTCTGTAACCTGGGAACACATCCTTCCATGACACTGTCTCTCAATATCCCCCTCTCTGTCTATACCCCAATCCCCTCCCATGTGGTGATATTTAAACTGATTCCCCTGCCATCTCTCTCTGGCAGTGATGTTCACACCCACACACCCCCTCGTCATGGCACAGTGTAGATATGGAGCTAGAAATGGATGGGAGCTGCACATCCCGTCATTTCCAGCATGGGCTGCAATACAGTGTTACTGAACAATGTACTGGGGTGTGATACACAGTCCTATAAGCTGGGAGGGCAACTGCTCCTGGTTTACAGATCAATGCACTGGGGTGGGGCACACAGTCCCACATGCTGGGAGGGTAACTGTGAGGAAGGGTTTACAAATTAATTCACGTGTGATCACTGCACAGGTCGCTGTGTTGGTCAGACTATCTTGTTGAGGTTTATAGATAATGCAATGATGTGGTTTGTGTAGCTCCTTATGCTGGATGGATATTTGTTTCAGGTTTCCACATCAGTGCCCTGCTGTGGTCTCCACAGCTCCCGGTGCTGGACAGATATCTAATCTGGGTTTATTGATCAATGCACTGCTGTGGTCTGCATAGCTCCTGGTGATGGGCAGATATCTAGTCCGGGTTTATAGATCAATGCACGGGTGGACTGCACAGCTCACCGCGCTGGACAGATATATGGTCTGGGTTTATAGACCAAGGACTTGATCGGATCTGTGCAGTGTTCCACTCTGGACAGATTACTGCGTTGTATTGACCAGTGCAATGGATGAATCTGGACAGATTGCTGGGTTGTAGTGAGCAGTACACTGGCCTGGTCTACACAGTGTTCCACGGTGAACAGATATCTCCTTTGGGTTGATGATCTCTGGGCTGGTTCTGTGAGGTGGATTGAGAATTTCAGCTGATCTGGCAATGCCTTTCTTTCCCATTCCTGTGATTGGACCCTCCGTCTCTCACCGCATTAATATTACAGTGTGCGCAGGCACAGTACATCATGGGGGTGGGGTGGGTAGGGGGGAAAGGTGATGGACAGGTAAAGGATTTCCCCGGAACGTTCTGTCCTCAACATTCTATAACTTCCATGCCCCGGAGCGTTCTGCCCTGACATTGTTTGTGAACTGCCGAACGTCAGTGAATTAAACAAACAATAAGATCCGGAGGGAAGAGATCTCGTTCCAGGAGAAGGAGACACTGTTCCAAAGTCCCCTCAGGTAGTTAAAGGGGTGTTTTCCGTGCGCTTACATTTCTTCACGACACAGGATCGAACACAATTTAGACCAAAATACAGAAATTTCCGAACTTCGTTTGTCTTCAGGTTACTGGGAGAGAATCCTTAAGGACAGCATCGTTTCCACCCTCCGTATTAGGA
>NW_025176519.1:0-2020 GCF_004010195.1 Chiloscyllium plagiosum | reverse complement strand
GTTATTCTGTATGTAAACCACCCCGAACCCCTTAATTAGATTCAGTCTGTCCCTCATTCCTGGGGATCTGTTTTTGGATCTGTGAAGTGATCCTTGTTGGATGTTAGACTGAAGAAGGGCTCATGCCTGAAAAGTCGATTGTCCTGCTCCTTGGATGCTGCCTGACCTGCTGTGCTTTTCCAGCAACATATTTTCAGCTCTGATCTCCAGCATCTGCAGTCCTCACTTTCTCCTGGATGTTAGACTGAAGACAAGATAAACTAAACGGTCAAGTGTTACATTGGGAGCAGGAACACAGAAAGCTGCTGTTTCATTTCTGTCCTGTTACATATCTCCAAGTTTCAGATTGGGGCTGAATTACTGTCACAATGGGGAAAATCTCAAAAGCTGTTTACTGTCCTGCATGAATGCATCATCATAACATGAATTCCCTTGCAAGATAGGAAATGGAGACAGCTTCTGGAAGGTGTCTGTATCTCTGTGTGTGTGATTCTGTGTGTCTGTGCATGTCTGTTCGTATGTGATTCTGAGTGCGTGGTCAATGTTAAATATTTTCAAACTGTATTGATGTTGTCAGTCTCTCTTACTTTTCCTTATTTATAAACTCAACGTCATCGCTGTGCTGATATAAAATGGTGGCTGAGGACAAATCTAAGATGTCTGCCTGACTGATTTGTGTCAGGAACACTTTCAGCAAGGGAGAGGGGGCAATGTGTCAAAAGCCATTTCCATTCATTGATGCTCGCAGAGATAGGGAATGGAGACAGCTCTTGAAGGTGATTAAAATGCAAATCCCAGAATCTGTTTACAGTGAATGTGGAGAGACAATGTGACATCCCAGTAAGGTCTGACGTACTTTCCAAGCTCCTAATATATGAGAGAAACATAATATACAAAACCTGAAATAGCTAATTGTAGATTAGCAGCGTTGGATCAGAATCCTGCCTGGCTAGGCCTCATCCCAAATTGAAGGGTTTCTCAAATCCCACACTGACCTTCTGTGGTTCAATATGTGTGTTGTCTACAAATAAAAGAATATAATGCACCTGCAATGAAACAAAACTCTTTCTAGAACTTTGTGTGTCTGTTGGTTTCAGTGTCTTCAAACAGGATTGAAGATAAATGAGACAGTGCGAGATAGGCAGCGCTGTAACCAGAATGGCAGTGCATTATAAAAGATATATTAATATCTTCAGTGAAAGGGGAAAACAGAGGAGGATAGTCCTCAAACTGGGACCATGGGGAGTCAGTAAAGTCGTGTAGTTTGTGACTGCATTACATTTAAGGTGTGACAAGATTTGAAACCACTTGGTCTATAGTCCACTTTGTGACTCCCTCCCAGTTACAGGTTATTCCACATAAAAAGCTTCACATGTCCCTCCATTAGATTCCAGGCTATAACTCACTCCGGGTTATCTGTCATTCTGTACAGTAACAACCCTGAACCCCTCGATTCGATTCCAGGCTGTAACTCACTGTGGGGTATCTGTTATTCTGTATATAAACCACCCAAAACACCCTCGATGAGATTCCAGGCTGTAACTCATGCCGGGGCATCTGTTATTCTGTATATAAACCACCCTGAACCCCTCGATTAGATTCTAGTGTGTAACTCACTTTGGGGTATAAACCATCCTGAATCCTTCCATTAGATTCCAGGCCTTAACTCATTCCTGGCTATATGATATTCTGTATATAAGCCACTATGAGAGGTAATTTCGGTTTAAACTTTAAGATGTGCCTGGACCACAGACTGGTCTATAATAAAAGACAAAACTTTTGTTTCTTTTCTAGAACATTTTATATACTCAAAAGTAGAATAGTTTAAATTGTGCAGAATGCTGACAATTTGTGAGCAGAGTAAAAACAAACAGGCTAGTTTAAATTGTGCAGAATGCTGACAATTTGTGAGCAGAGTAAAAACATACAGGCCCTTGATTGATGAAACCATTAACACAGGCGGGAAGGATGAGTCCTTGACTGACAAGACTCCAGGATAGGGGAACGACTCGAGAGACAT
>NW_025176518.1:0-2020 GCF_004010195.1 Chiloscyllium plagiosum | reverse complement strand
ATGAAACTAGAACAGTGAGGGGCGTGAAGTCGTAGTCGAAATGAAGCAGGCACCTGAGAATGATTGTGTTTTATTTGCCAGTGAAAGATACTGCTTCGCAAAGCTGGGCCTGTGGAAGGGAATCAGTGACGGTGATTATCTTTGGCTGTTCACCTTGTGAATGTTCCTATTGCTGCGCATGTCCGTGTTAACGTCAGAACTCTGCAGCATGGCGACGTCAGGTACGCACAGTGCCAGGGGCGCAATGTATGATGCATCTGACTCCACCTTACTGTTTGAAATTCAGCTCACAGCTTCTTCACACACCCCAATTAATCTTTCTCATTGTCCTGAAGCCGGCATACGGTTTGAATTCCTGATCTGCAGAAACGAGACTGTTTTCACTGTCGCGCGTCAGTAAGTGTCCCTGAGAACATCAAAGTCACGTCATAGCGATGTCGGAGGAGGGGAAGCTGAAATAGCCCCACACGCTCCTCACGGGCTCATTTCACTTTCCCCAACTCACCAGCCCCAACCACTGCGGCCCCTGGGAGTGGAAAGGGAACAAACAACGAAACCCAGTCTCATATTTGTGAATCTTCCGAAAATAAGAAAACTGTTCATCCCTTCGGATCTTTCATCCTGGGCTGACAGGGGTGATTGTAAATGGCTGTCCAGTCAGTGTAGATTCGTGTTGGTTGAAAAAATCTTCCTTATCTCATCCCAGCATTTCTTGCCACAGAGAACTGTGCGGCAGAGTTCATGTATATATTTCCTTGTATGGTATTTTGTAAATAACATTCGTTTGCTGGTTGTTTGTATTGGGTATTTCAGGGACATTAGCCGCTGTTCAAGTGTGTTGGTAGGTTTGTGGGTCACCATGATGCTGAGAGGTTTGAGTTGTCTGGACATCATTTAACAGATGTATTTAATATAAGGTCATGTGGCTAGGGTTTCTGCACACGTTGTGTCTGCTTGTGTCAATTTGTTGATGAGAAATCGGCAGACTGGGTTTATTGGGTCGGCAAAAGTGAGGACTGGAGATGCTGGAAGCCAGAGTTTAGATCAGAGTGGTGCTGGAAAAGCACAGCAGGTCAGACAGCTGCCGAGGAGCAGGAAAATCGACGTTTCGGGCAAAAACCGTTCATCAGGAATAGAGGCAGGACGCCTCCAGGGTGGAGAGATCAATTGGGGGTGGGGGATGTGCTGGGGAGAAGGTAGTAAAGAGTAAAATAGCTGAATGGTGGTGGGGATGGAGGTGACAGGTCAGAAGGGAGGATTTAGCGGATAGGTGGGAAGGGAGGTTGGCAAGTAGGACAGGTCATGAGGTCAGTGCTGAGCTGGAAGGTTGGAACTGAGGTAAGGTGGGGGGAGAGGAAATGAGGAAACTGCTGAAGACCACATTGATACCCTGGGGTTGAAGTGTTCCGAGGCGGAAGATGAGGTGTTCTTCGTCCAGACGTCGGGTGGGGATTAGCGGCGGTGAAGGAGGCCCAGGACCTGCATGTCCTTGGCAGAGTGGGAGGGGGGTTTGAAATGTTGGGCCTGAGAGCGATGGGGTTGATTGGTGCGGGTGTCCCCGAGATGTGACTTGACTCTCCAGTCTCCCCAATGTTGTGGAAATCGCATCGGGAGCAATGGGTACAAAAAATTACATTGGTGGATGAACATGTGAAAGTCTTCTAATGACCGAAGCCCAGGTTCGATTCCCGGGCAGCGAAGCAATTTTCAGTAGAGCTACGATAACACATCCGTATCTCCCTGGTGGTCTAGTGGTTAGGATTCGGCGCTCTCACCGCCGCGGCCCGGGTTCGATTCCCGGTCAGGGAAGCAATCTTCGGCGTGTTGATTTGCCAGCCGTTCTTTTTAAATGGGCTGTACAGTTATTTATTGATCTTTATAGTTCCTGGGTGCTGCAGTGTGTAGTGGCTCGTTGAAATATTGTCCTGATTCGGATTTGTTTGAATGTATAGGGATGATTACTTCTGTCGTTAAGTACTTGGTTCATTGCGATGTTTTCCTGTAGACGCTGTTTTGAATT
>NW_025176517.1:0-2020 GCF_004010195.1 Chiloscyllium plagiosum | reverse complement strand
TGAACGGTCTTTAATGCTCGGAATGTAACAGGTGGGTTAATGGCATTGATTGACACACAGAAACATGATATTGTTACCATCACAGAAACAAGATTGAGAGAAGGGCTGGACTGGCAACTAAACGTTCTAGGGTTACAAGATCTTTTGGTGAGACAGAAGAGGCCATCAATAGTCTTGCACTATTAATTAAGGAGTCAATTCTTGCATTAGGGAGAGATGACATCTCGGCAGGATCCTCAAGCGAGGTTTTGTGGATAGAATGTAGGAATGTTAAGGAGATAGCTACTTTACTGAAAGTGTATTACATCTGAAAGGAGTGAACTGTGAGCGTACTGCAGCTACCTCCCATCTTTGAAGATTCCCTCATTGGCCAATGATTTCCCAATTCAGACAGAGGAAAATTGGCTGGAATGTTGTTAAGGTGTCCAGGGTCTTGGCTGTTGCTTGAAGACCTGGCGACAGACCCAATCCTCCTCTTCCAGAGGGGGCCACCATATTCCCATCAGAAAGAGGCATTGGCACTGACAGGAGCTGCCCTGAAAAGAATATTCCATTAGTGAAATTTTCATCGAGTGAGAGGTATGAGCCAATCAACATCAAGCTGAGGAGACAGTGTTCACTCAGTGCAGTCGTAGAGGAAGAATGAGAAAGATAACGGACCATCTAAAGGTGTCTACAAGGACAGGGTGCATGCACTCCGTCTTTTTCCCAGGGTTGGGGAATGGAGGACGAGAGGGCATCATTTCAAGGGGAAAGAATAACAGGGAACCTGAGGGGCAACATTTGTACGCAGAGGGGGGTACACATATGGAATGAGCTGCCAGTTGAATTGGTTGAGGGGTGTACATTAACAACATTTAAAAGTCATTTGGACAAATACATGGATAGGAAAGTGTTAGAAGGATATGGGCCAAGTGCAGGGAAATGGGGTTCGCGTGAATGGACATTATGGTCGGCATGAACCAGTTAGGGCCGAAGGGCCTGTCTCTATGCGGTCGGTCTCTCAGGCTCTCTGATTCTTTGGGTGTTGGTGACAATCATGGACACGGACTACTCAGACCCAGCTTCCTGGCTCACTGATTATCACTCTGCCACCACTTCTCTTTCCCTGCCACCAAAGACTATGGCTTGTAGGTGTAGACAGAGGCAGAATATTAATTTAACGCCTTGTGGGTGGCACGGTGGCACAGTGGTTAGCACTGCTGCCTCACAGTGTCAGAAACCCGGGTTCAATTCCCACCTCAGGCGACTGACTGTGTGGAGTTTGCACGTTCTCCCTGTGCTTGCGTGGGTTTCCTCCGGGTGCTCCGGTTTCCTCCCACAGTCCAAAGATGTGCAGGTCAGGTGAATTGACCATGCTAAATTACCTGCAGTGTAAGGTAAGGGGTAAATGTAGGGGTATGGGTGGGTTGCGCTTCGGTGGGTCGGTGTGGACTTGTTGGGCCGAAGGGCCGGTTTCCACACTGTAAGTAATCTAATCTAAACTTTCACCAGGCCTCTTGCTTTCAGATTTAAACTCTTTTTCCATCTCGAAATGCCCGTCCTCCCCCATTTACTTTGTTAATATCGATGTGCAAGAGGACGCCTGGGATTTCTTTTTTTTTTGTCAACTGCCAGTATTTTCCTCACAGTCCCATGTAGTTTCTCTCATTTGTTTTGTGGCTTCCCTTCTGAAAAATCTCAGCAATATTTACTGTTGACACATGCTATAATGACTCTTTCTCTCCTTTTCCTGAATTTCTGTGGTCTCCATTATCCAGGGAAGATTTTTGTCCTCCCTTGACCTTTTGAGGAAATGGACCTTGACTGTTCCCTCTTTTAGAATAGCCAATTGCTCAGCTCCTGGTTTTCCCAGCAGCCTTTGGTTCCTCTCTGTCGAGCTAAACCCGTTTTTGTTCCAGTATAAACCTCTCTTTACTAGTTGTTCACAGAATCAGAGAAACGTTACTGACAGAAGGAGACCAATCAGCCCACTGTGTCTGTACTGTCATCACCTGCATTCTTCATTTTCCTGATACCT
>NW_025176516.1:0-2019 GCF_004010195.1 Chiloscyllium plagiosum | reverse complement strand
TTAGTAAACCACAGTCCCCCAACCTTATCACTTACTCCCTGCCTGACAGGGAAATACCAATAAAATTTACGCGATATCTGTTCCTCAAACCATTTGATTGTTACCACCCCTGCATTTTGCGGCCCCATTCTATGCCTCCTAAGTCTTGCCTAATCGCATTGTAGATGAGGTACATTTAGTGTTAATAAGTAGGGGAGTCAAGGATTATAGGGAAAGAGAACGTGACAAGTGTTGGAAGAGTCATTGTCCCATTGAATGCTGGATAAATGCCAAGGGACTGAACCTTGTTCGCCTATCCATATTTCTTGTGGTTGTATGATCTTTTGGAAATGTAGTACTTTCAATTGAAATAGACTATAATCACATATTAGATTATGAGTAAAGTATTGGAAAGAATTCTGAGGGATAGGCTTTATGACTATTTGGAGAAGCATAGCGTGATTAAACGCAGTCAACGTGGCGTTGTGAGGGGCAGGTCATGCCTCACCAATTTTCTTGTGTTATTTGAGGAGGTGACAAGACAGGTCGACGAAGTTCAAGCACAGTTTGTGGGGGATATGGATATTCGCAAGGCATTTGTTAAGGTTCCCATTGGTCCGTTCATTCATAAAGTCAGGAGGTATGGGATACAGGGAGATTTGTCTATCAGGATTCAGTAAAAATGACTTGGATGAGTAAGTTGAGGGGTGTGTTAGTAAATTTTCAGATGACACAAAGGTTAGAGGAGCCATTGATAGTATCGAGGGCTATTGCAGGCTGCAGTGCGACAAGGACTGGATGCAGAGCTGGGCTGAGAAATGGCATAAGGAGTTCAACCTGGATAAATGCGAAGTGATGCATTTTGGAAGGTCGAACTCGCATGCTGAATATAGGATTAAAGACAGGATTCTTGGCAATGTGGAAGAACAGAAGGATCTTGGTGTGCAAGTACAAAGATCCCTCAAAGTTCCCACCCAAGTGGATAGGGTTTTTTAAGAAGGCTAATGGTGGTTTGGCTTTCATTAACTGGGGGATCGAGTTTAACATCCGCGAGGTTTTGTACAGCTCTACAATTCCCTGGTGAGACCACACTTGGAATATTGTGTCCAGTTCTGATCGCCCTACTACAGGAAAGATGTGGAGGTTTTGGAGAGGGTGCAAAGAAGGTTTACCAGGATGCTGCCTGGACCGGAGGGCTTGCCTCATGAAGAGATGCTGACGAGGCTTGGACCTTTCTCTCTGGACAGAAGGAGCAAGAGAGGTGACCTGATCGAGGTATACAAGATAATGAGAGGAATGAATAGAGTCAATAGCCAGAGTTTTCCCCAGGGCAGGATTGGCTTGTACAAGGGGTCATAGTTTTAAGATGTGTGTACAGTTCAGTTCGTCACATTACCAAAAGGATGTGGACACTTTTGAGAGGGTGCAGCGAATGTTTACGGGGATGTTGCCTCATATGGAAGATGCCAGCTTTGATGATTGTTTGAGTCGCTGAGGTTTATTTCCAATGGAAAAAAATAGATTGAGGGGGGACTTGATTGAGGTTTACAAAATCATGAAGGGTAGAGACAAGGTGGATAGAGACAAACATTTTCCCAGGGTTAAGTATTCCATAACGACAGGTTACACTTTCAAGGTGAGAGGTGGAAAGTTTAAGGGGGGTTCACGCAGCAAGTACTTCACACAGAGGGTCGTGGGCGTTTGTTACGCGTTACGAGCAGAGGTGGTAGAGGCAGGCACGGTAGATTCATTTAAGATGCGTCTGGACAGATGCATGAGTAGTTGGGGAACAGAAGGCTACAGATGCTGAGGAATTGAGCGACAGGTTTAGATAGTCCATATGGATCGGCTCAGGCTTGGAGGGCCGAAGGGCCTGTTCCTGGACTGTAAATTTTCTTTATATTATGAGGAAGGTACAGAGGAGACGTCAGAGGAAGGTTCTTTATGCAGTGAGTTAAGAATGCATGGAGAACATTGCCAGTGGAGGTGGTGGAAGTAGATTCATTGGAGACATTTAAGTGACTGCTGGATATGCAAATG
>NW_025176515.1:0-2019 GCF_004010195.1 Chiloscyllium plagiosum | reverse complement strand
AATCACACAAATAGGTTTCTACCACCACTCTGTCTCCTGCCAGTTAGACAACTTGAATATAACTTACTAAGTTACACTTGATAGCATGAGATTGTACTTTCTTTGTTAGTTTCCCATGCGGGACGTTGATAAAGGTTTTGCTGAAGAACCACATAAGTGTCCTTTCCGCAAAAAAATCAATAAAATTTGTTCGGCATGACTTCCCTCTGATATCTTCATGCTGACGATCCCTGATCAAATATTGCTTCTCTAAATGAAGATGAATTTTCTCCTTCCCTATTTTCCCCAATAGCTTCCTTGACACTGATCTGATGCTCACTGATCTACAATTCCCTAGTCTGTCTCGACCCGCACTCCTGCAAAGGCTCCAGTGTGACCAGATCCTACTTAAACATTTGAGTCAGTGCCTTTCCTCCCTTGTCTCCAACAGCAGCCTAGGATACAACTCAGCCAGCCCCGGGGATTTGTCCAATTTTATACCATCCAAAACCATCATTCCCTGCTCGCATCTTATATCAATCCGTTTACAATCTTCCCACTCTATCTTCTTGAACTATGTACCTGCCTCCACATTATCCCAAGTAAAACAGATGGGAAGCTCTCATGTCACAATCTATCAATGTTCTCCAGCTTCGCACACAGATTGCCCCCTTAGTTTCTAATGGGCCCTGATTGTTCCCTGGTTATTCTGTTCTGCTTGATGTTCTTGTGGAATATCTTGAAATCCTCGCTAATCTTGCTCACACTTTTCAATGCCCCTATGTTCGTCACTCCCCTCTGTGTGATATATTTAAAGTTTCATTTCGATCATTTCTCATTCTCTGAAACTCTACAGAATACAGGCGGAGTTCGCTCATCGGATAATCTTGCCATACAAGGAATTATACTGGAGAATGTCCATTCAGTATATGAGATCAGTATGATTTACTTGGAACAGGAAATCAAAGCTGTACACAATACTCCAGGTACAGACTAACCAGCATTTTGTGTCACTGGTGCAGAACATCATTACTCCTAGTCGGAGCAAATTACTTCAGAAAGCTGGAATCTGTACTGAAACCAACACATGCTGGAGATCCCACGGACTCAGACATCATCCGTGGAGAGAGAGCACAGAGCCCTTCATCGTCTATATTCTGATTCCCTTCAAACAAAGGGAAACTGAACCTTTACCTTCCCACATTTGCGTATGTTCCTCCAAATACAGTTGTTTTTTTTTGTTTTAGGGCGAACTTACTGTACGATTTCTCCAAACATTCAACTGATATCTAACTATACCACATCCACTGGTTCTCCATTGTTTATATCGACAAGGGACATCGTCAAGGAAAAATTTTGTAAATGTTGTCTTCCCTTTTAAAAATCTAGCATCATTCTCCAGACGTTTTCTATAACTTTCCAAGTGTCCAATATCACATTATTTATAATAAATTCCAACAGATTCTCCACAGTGAACAATAAGTTAACTAGTCTGTAGTTCACCATTCTCCCTCTTCTTCACTTTGTAAATCCTTGGAATGCACTTATAACCTTCCACAATGAAAACGGAAAAATACAATGATTCGCAATGCAACTATTATCTACATTTCTGCTTTTCTGAAATTCTGGTATGAAGTACATTTGGTCTGTCAGACTTATCCATACAGTTATGTTTTCAAATACTACCTCGTCACTGACATGAATGATTTTAGTCTTTAGTTACACAAGTCCCATGGCCACTTGGTATTTCTGGGAGATTTTCTGGATCTTCCTCCATGAAGACAGACATAAAGTAACTGTTTAGTTTCCTTATCTTTTTTTTTCTGTTCTCCACAATAAATTATCCTGTCCACACATTCACTGTTCCACATTTGACTTTGCTTTTATTTTCCTTTCAAATATTGATGGCAGTTTTTCATCAGTCTTTTTGTTTCTGGTTAGTTTGCATTCTCGTTCTCTTTCTAATTTACTTATCAGTTTATTAGTCTTCCTTCATTTCGTCCAAAGTTTCAATGAATCCACAATATATGACTCTTTTCT
>NW_025176514.1:0-2019 GCF_004010195.1 Chiloscyllium plagiosum | reverse complement strand
GGTTCATGAATCCCATTGCAGTCAAATCGTACTAAATAAACAAGCGTTATCAGATAACTGCCTATATATTGAATAGAGGAGCAAACGTGATAGGCCGAAAGCACTACATAAGTTCTCGTTTTATATTTCACAGTGTTTCAACATATTTTGGGATATGAACATTGTGTAAGGAACACTGCATTGAGGAGATATTCGGCCATGAACTCGCATGGGGAAAGCTCAATGTATTGAATGACCTCCTCCTTTCCCGATGTTTGTGTACAGTCTGTGGGAAAGCTCCGTAAATGTTGTCACATGCTCTCAGATGTTAGGAAGGAGGCCTCTGCAGGGTCAACAGGACTGTGTTTCCCGTTCCTTTTTCTGATAACGAGGCTGGTATCAGGTGTTCTGTCCGGTTTTATCCTTTATGACCTCAGAGCAGTTTGATGCAATTGAGTGTCTTACTTGGCCGATTCAGAGACCATTGAGGAGTTTACCACATGTCTGTGCGTCTGGAGTCACCTTTAGGCCAGACCAGGAAAGCACGAGAGAATCAGTTCCTGAAAGTACATTGGAGAAGGAGATCGATGTTTACAATCAACGTTGGACGCAACATCACAAATACTGACACCAGATGTTACGTCTCGATATTTTATTAATTAATTTTAACTTCCACAAGCTGCCAGAGTATTATCCTGGTCTGGATTAGTAATCCAACGATATTTCCACAACAGCAGCATCTCCATATGGGGAACTATCAGAAACCACACTGACCGATTATTTTGGTGTACTTGACAGTTCAGTCAAAAATAATTCTCACCAATTTGACTGCCGTGATGGGACTTCGAGGTGGTAATTGGTCAGATTGTAATTATTCTCCTCTTCGGGGACTGGACTTAGCTGAGTAATTTTCCGCATTGCCAGGGAGTTGTCAGAGTTGGAGCTGGAATATAACAGCTTCCCCAGGGACACGGCTTGTTGTGCAGCACAAGTCTTCAGTCTTATTGCAGGAATGGGGTAAGGGCCCATTGCCTTTGTCGTATCTATAGTGTTCAGCTGCTTCTTCATGTCACGTACAACAAATCGAATTGCTTGATCACTGGCATCTGTAAGTCTCTGGGCATCATGGCGAGGGTGATTTGGATCATCCACTCAACACCTCAGGCTGAGGATAATGCAGACACCATATCCTTGACTTTTTTTCACTGACGTACAGAGTTGTTCCGATATTTAGGATGAGGATATTTATGGAGTCCTCTCCTCCAGTAAATTGTTTAATAGTTCATCGACATTTATGCTTGGATTTAGCAGGACGACAGAGCTTAGATCCGATCTGTTCGCCTTGGGATCTTTTCCCCCTCTCCATCAGAAGTTACTTCTGCTGTTTGGAATGCAACCTGTCAAGTGTGGTAGCTTTAATGGGTTGTCAACAGGTTTAGGTGCATGTGATTCCGACTTTGGCATCAGCCCTGTATTCAGTGACCTGACCTGATTTCTGATGCGGTAACACTACCATTTTCCTATTCTCATTCTGCTGAGGGCATCTCGCTGGTGTCATGACTCCAATTTGTTACTTTAATTCAATCCATTTAAGATAATAGTCTAAATCGTTTCTTTTCCACAATGTCAACTTCTGTATTTGAAGTGAATGTGTTTCCATCTGTTTTTTCTCGCTGATCATGATTAAGAGCTCTGTAGTGTCAGTGATGCCAGACTTATGCAGTTTCAGAGTCAAGGAACGTGTGCACCATGCATTATTGTTCAGGCCCCAGTGTACGACGCTCCATGTTGGACAGAATGTTTGAGCATCTTTGACAATCTTCTTTGGAAATTGTCCAAAAAGAGAAATTGCTGACGAAATTACTGAAAATGTTGCAGCATTCTTTCCCATATTCCTGTGAAGCCAGATTGAGGGACTGAGTGAACTCCTCCGTTTACTGTGGAAATGTGCAGCGATATTTCATGAATGTTGCCGACAGTTTAACAGGACAGGCTGGAACATTGTCTCAGTCGTATTGCACATGGACACAGACTGCATCA
>NW_025176513.1:0-2019 GCF_004010195.1 Chiloscyllium plagiosum | reverse complement strand
AGAACCGCAGGTCCAGCAGCATCTCTGAGGGGAAGAAAACATTATAAGTTCAAAGTCTCATGACCTTTTGTCCGTTCAGACGAAGAGTCAGTGAACTTGAAATGTATCATTTTTTCTCTTCACCGATGCCCTCAGAACTTCTGAGTTTCTCCAGCACTTTGTTTCTGGGATTCAGATCGCCAGCAACTACAGTTTATTGTTTTGTTATCGATCCTATGATTTGACTTGGGGAGCGAGAGGCAGCAACTGTGATCAACGAGGATAAAACTCCCCAACCACGGAAAATAAAATGGTTCTTTATACTTTGCAAAACACGACTGTAAATAAGAAATGCAATTAAGCTAAGTGCAAGATGGTATACTGCCTGCCTTGTCTCAAATCTGCTACTCATCTTTGAGAAATAATCTGTCAGAATTGTGTTTGCTCCCTTCCTTTGAGATCACAGTCCACAAATGTCCCAGTTCCAATTCCTGGGCCGGGCCCAGTTACCACATTGCAGTGGGGTGGGGAGCTTTGTGTCAGCCTGAGGTTTTTGTTAATAACAACATTGCAGGTTGAAGTTGACGGTTTTGACTAATAGTGTGTCATCACACTTGGAGGAAATCCTTCCGAATGTATTGATTAACTGGACTGAGCCTGTTTACATGCAGCCCTTTTAGTAGTGCTGTAATATTCTCAGTTAAGAATCACACAACACCAGATTATAGTCCATCAGCTTTAATTGGAAGCACACTAGCTTTCGGAGTGCCGTTCCTTCATCAGGTGATTGTGCGTGCAGGGCATAATTCTAAGACACAGAATTTATAGCAAAACTTTACAGTGTGATGTAACTGAAGTTATCCATTGGAAAATACCTTGATTGTCTGTTGAATCATTCATCTGTTCGAATACCATGATAGTTTCACTTCTTTCATGTGTAAATCACAAAGCCCTTTTTTTAAAGTTGCATTCCTGATAGTGGCCCACCAAATCACTCACTGTATTAATCATTGCACAGTCTCAAACAGGGAATGAAACTGGATGGACCACATTACATCTAGAAATGCACCGGAAAATACAACCACACAATCAGCCCTCTTGACCCTGCAACTTCCGCCTCACTGTGGGCCAACAACAGCAGCAGAACTGTACTCCAGCCCAATATGAAATCTCATGGCCTGGTGTATCCCCCACTCAACCATTAACATCAAGCCAGGGGAATCAACCCTAATTCAATGGAGACCTCTGCAGGGCATGCTAGGGGCAATACCAGACATACCTAAAAATGCGGTGCCAACCTGGTGAAGCTACAGTGCAAGCAACACCAAATAGAACTATGTGATCCAACAACCAATGGATCAGATCTAAGCTCTGCAGTTCTGCCACACCTAGTCACGAATGGTGATGGACAATTAAACAACTCACTGCATCACAGATAACCCCACCCTTACTGATGGAGGGGTCTCACACATCCATGCAACAGATAAGACAACAGCATTTGCAGCGATCTTCAGCCAGTAGTGCCAAGTGGATGAGCCTTCGCCATTGGCCCCTGACATCACAGATGTGATTCGATAGGGTTGAAAACTCATTTCAAATCAGATCAAGAAATGGACAAGTAGTGTAAAGGCTATGGGCCCTGCCAGCATTGTGGAAATAATACTGATGGCTGTGCTCCAGAACTTGCTGCCCAAGGCAAGTACTCTTCCAGCACTGGCATCTACCGACATTGGGAAATGTTTCCCAGTGTTGTTCAACACAAAAACGCAGGACACATCCAACTTCCCTCCATCAGTCCACACTCGCTCAGCAGTGAAGTGATAGAAGTTGTCATCAACAGTGCTGTCAAGCACATACTCACAATAACCTGCTCAGTGACGCCCAGTTTGGGATCTGCAAGGGTCAATCAGCTTCTGAGCTTGTTACAGACTTGATTCACAAACTGACAAACAGCTGAATTCCAGAGGTGAGGTGAGGGTGATAGCCTCGTCCCACTCCAAGATCACAATTTCGACTTCAGCGATATCACCTGACCTCACC
>NW_025176512.1:0-2019 GCF_004010195.1 Chiloscyllium plagiosum | reverse complement strand
GCAGGAGGACTGTGTTTGTAGAGTAATGAAGGAAGACTGTGCTTGGAGAGTAATGCAGGAGGACTGTGCTAGCGGAGTAATGCAGGAGGACTGTGCGAGGGCAGTAATGCCGAGGGACTATGCTAGGGGAGAAATGCAGGAGGACTGTGTTTGGAGAGTAATGCAGGAGGACTGTGCTAGCGGAGTAATGCAGGAGGACTGTGTGAGTGCAGTAATGCAGGAGGACTGTGCTAGGGGAGTAATGCAGGAGGACTGTGCTAGAGGAGTAATGCAGAGGGACTGTGCTAGGGGAGTAATGCAGTGGACTATGCTAGGGGAGTAATGCAGGAGGACTGTGCTAGAGGAGTAATGCAGGGGGACTGTGCGAGGGGAGTAATGCAGGAGGAGTGTGTTTGGAGAGTAATGCAGGAGGACTGTGTTTGTAGAGTAATGAAGGAGGACTGTGCTTGGAGAGTAATGCAGGAGGACTGTGCTAGCGGAGTAATGCAGGAGGACTGTGTGAGGGCAGTAATGCCAAGGGACTGTGCTAGGGGAGTAATGCAGGAGGACTATGTTTGGAGAGTAATGCAGGAGGCCTGTGCTAGACGACTAATGTAGGAGGACTGTGCTAAGGGAGTAATGCAAGAGGATTGTGCTAGGAGGGTAATGTAGGTGGTCTGTGTTTGGAGAGTAATGCAGGAGGACTGTGTTAGGGGAGTAATGCAAGAGGATTGTGCTAGGAGAGTAATGCAGGAGGACTGTGCTGGGGGAGTAATGTAGGAGGACTGTGTTAGGGGTGAAAGGCACAAGAATTGTGCTGGGAGAGTAACGTAGGAGGACTGTGCTAGGTGAGTAATGCAGGAGGACTGTGTTAGGTGAGTAATGCAGAGGGATTGTGCTCGGGCAGTAATGCAGGAGGACTGTGTTAGGTGAGTACTGCAGAGGGATTGTGCTCGGGCAGTAATGCAGAGGGCTGTGCTAGGGGAGTAGTGCAGGTGGTCTGTGTTGGGGGAGTAATATAAGGGGACTGTGCTAGGGGAGTAAAACAAGAGGATTGTGCTGGGGAGTAATGCAGGTGGTCTGTGTTGGGGGAGAAATGCAGGAGGACTGTGCTAGGGGAGTAATGCAGGTGGACTGTGTTGGGGGAGTAATGTAAGGGGACTGTGCTAGGGGAGTAATGCAGGAGGACTGTGCTGGGGGAGTACTGCATGAGGACTGTGCTAGGGGAGAAATGTAGGGGACTGTATTAGGGGACTAATGCAGGAGAATTGTGCTAGGAGAGTAATGCAGGAAGACTGTGCTAGGGGAGTAATGCAGAGGAACTGTGCTCGGGCAGTAATGCAGAGGGACCGCACTAGGGGAGTAATATAGGGGCACTGTGTTTGGAGAGTAATATTAGAATATTTGGCTGGTTGAGCCTGCTTTGTCTTACAACTAGATCATGGCTGACCTCTTACTCCAAAGTTACTTTCCTGCAATGTCTGTGTTTCAGTCTCAGATCTACCCTGAACTTGCCCCATCCTGTTATTCGAATCTGGATGACCACTGATAAAGTTTATCTCTGGGCAGAACAGGCAGAGGGAAAAATGCCAGGTTGGGCTCTCCAAGAGTTCTTTCAATAATGTAGAGGAGAAAGCCTTGGCTGAACATCACGTTAAGCCTTTGACACTTCAAGCTTGACAATCCACACGTTGAACTACGAACTGAAGTGCCTGGCCTGGGGCTTATACTGACAGCTCACTGACTGATGAAGGAGCGATTGCTAAAAGTTGTGCCATTAAAATCCCATTCCTTGTTATTTGCTTGACGAATTAGGCAGCAACGGACAAGTGGGAGTACGGTAACTCATAATTGGGAGCAGGCAGGTTAGTTTGAAGGACATGACTGCGTGTTGTTATAATGTTAGATTCTGTCCTCGGTTAAAAAGTACCATATTTTCAATGCATTGCATATCCCTTGCTCCTGCTCAATTCAAGATTTCTTCAAAAAACAAATTGAAATAAATATTTCACAGAGCAGTTAAAAAATAAATCCTTCTTC
>NW_025176511.1:1725-2019 GCF_004010195.1 Chiloscyllium plagiosum | reverse complement strand
TATCATTATCTGCTGCGAAATTGATATTGTAGAGGGGCACATCCCAGCAGCTGTGCGAGTCGGAGAGGGGAAATGGAATCCTTTTCACGTGACTTTGCATGTGTTGTTATGCAGGAGCACAGTTGGAAGTGCAAGAAAATGGGCGACCGCGGGCGGTTGGTAGTGTGGCCGAGCGGTCTAAGGCGCTGGATTAAGGCTCCACTCTCGACAGAGGCGCGGTTTCGAATCCCACCGCTGCCATTTCTGCTGATCGACTCCAACGACGCCGCTTGTTCAAATGCGGTTTCGACCCCT
>NW_025176511.1:0-1383 GCF_004010195.1 Chiloscyllium plagiosum | reverse complement strand
TTCAGCATTGTCTGGAAAATGGTGGTGCACTAAGGCTGCAATATGTTTGAAAGGGTCGTTTGGAAATGCCCTGTTGTTATTTGTGAGATTACTTTATGACTCATGCCCTCGGACTGTATCACATTTAGCATTCATGCTTCTCTGTGTCTGAAAATGCATGAGGTATGGCAGTTTTGTTTGTGTTCCGTGTTAAATGCTTTCTGTTTTGCGATTCGCTCAATACATTACGAATTTACAGGGTTTCTGAGGTAACTTCCAGCAGCAAAAATCCTCAGCTGAGGATCTGGGAAAATTTCACAGAGTATGGTCAGTCGGAGCTAAAGTAAGGAAGTCGTTCGTTTCTGCAGTGTTTCACAACGCTACTTGTCCCGTGGGCAGTCGAACAGACTAAATGATTGTGCCACAGACTGCGACGGCAAGCTCCGCTAAAAAGTAATCCTTTAAAGCGGGTGTTTGCAACACAACGTTATTGGGGTACACCGCGTGGAAACAGATACTTCGATGTATCTCGTCCATGCTCACCACATAGCCAAAATTAAACAAGTCCCATGAAACAACGAGCTATTGGAAACAGAAAGGTGAAAGGTAGAATGGCTTCAACTGTCAGTGCTGGATGCCACTGAGCCGCAACACGGCTGGCTGAGGCTAGTTTCTGGAATGTAGTGGTCATCACGCTCGCCTTACACGCGAAAGGAGCCCATTTCGAAAGTGCGCAGAAGCTGCTTTGTTCTTCAACTGCGCCTTTTACATGGTCATGAACGGAGTTTTCTTGCTTGCTTTCCCATCTGCAAACCTGCCTTCGAATTTGCTTGAACAAATGTGCTCTCGTAGTGAAATGCAATGCAACTCCATTTAATTACTGTGCAAAGCATTGTAAAGTTTTTCTCCAACCTGGTTCTGTTCGTATGCCATTCCGTTTGAGAGTGTAGTTACCGCCTTCTGATCCTTTCACGAAGTGCAGTACCACATTTGCATTCCTTGCGCAGGCGGCCCGGTTCAAAGACTGGGCAGAAGCTGATGCGCTGGTATCACAGCGCACCACGGATTCCTGAACTAGTCTGTCTGTCAAATGTACCCCAAAGCCGTCTCTGAAAGACCTCATTTGGAAGCTGTCTGTCGTTATTCAACGTGCGAGAGTTGGCACCAGAGGTCCTGAACCATGTTTTGGAGCAGTTCGCACGTTAGTGGCTCATTCAATCAGCAACAGCAACGAAAGAAATTACACTCTCAGAGGAACCTCTGGACCTGTGCTTTCATAGCATCGCTAGTGTTAAGTGCGCCCCGAGATCTAAGCCACGTCGGAACTGAAACGGAGGAATCGACAGAGAGGCTACAGATTGACATCGCATTCATTTGGTTTTCTTTAAATCACTGACGAGCAGG
>NW_025176510.1:0-2019 GCF_004010195.1 Chiloscyllium plagiosum | reverse complement strand
TTCTCCGCCCCTACCATACTCCCTGCACATCCAAGGCAGAACGAACGCCATCTCCACGTTTGCTGACGAGACGACCACGCTGAGAAAGATGTCAAACAACGATGAGGGCTCAGAAGAAAGAAAAGAGATAGAGGGTTTTGTTACGTGGTACAATGATAACTATCTCTCTCAATGTTAGTAAAACTAACGAACTGACAACGGACTTCAGAAAAAAAGAGGAGAACACAATCGTATCTATATCAACTGAGTGGAGTTTGAGAGAGTTGAGAGCTTCAAGTTCCTCAGAGTGATGATAACCGACAATCTGTCCTGGACTTCCCACGTAGATGAGAATGTCAAGAAGGTGTCACAACACCACTTCTTCCTCAGGTGGCGCAAAAAAATTGGCATGTCCAAAACAACCCTCACCAACCTTTACCGATGCACCATAGAGAGCACACTGCCGGGTGCAGAATGGCCTGATACGGCAACTACTCTGTGCAGAACCTGAAGAAACTACAGAATGATGTGTGCACAGCTGAGATCATCCCGGAATCCAATCTCCCATTTATAGACTCTATCCTCAAGTCTCGTTTCCACGGAGAATTTGCCAACATCATGAAAGACCCAAACCAGTCGGAAATACTTTCCAGCAACCGTTTCTGTCAGGCAGAAGATACAGAAGTTTGAGAACACGAACTGACGTGTTCAAGTGTCGCTTCTTCCCTGCACTTATTAGACTGATTAATGGAGTCTTTAACTCCAATTATTGCTCAACGTTTTAATATTGATCTTGCCTCGTGTATGTTTTGCGTGTCGTAAAATGCATGGCTTTATCTGTCCAGTTTTTTTTTTCACTCTATCAACTACATATCCTTGATTACTATGATATACCTGTGCTGTTCACAAAAAGCCTTTTCACTGTGCTCAGTTAAACAGGATTATAAATAAAACAAAATAATATCAAGTCAAATCCTAGTCCAGAAGAAAGTGGACTAATACTGTGGTGTTCAGCTGCAACATTAAAACACATTTTCACGAACAAAAGCAGGTTCAAATGCAAGTTATCAGGAATTGACCAGAAACAACTGACAGGACTTGCAGTATCCAATAACCACAGTCGCTGTTCTCTTCCTGCCATATCTTGACTGTAATTTGTGACCAGAAATGGGGGGAAAGCGATGAAATATGAAAGTAAATGTGAACTGAACAGAACAGGGCATTGTCATAAGAAACAGAGCAATTCTGAAAGCTTACAGAGGAGTGATGTCAATAAATGAAATTGGGGTACTAATAATGTTAATTCTGTCCAGTAGGACATCGAAAATGGCAAGTATTAGATGTGTGGCTGGCATTGCAATAAATTAACAAATGGCATGTTTGGAAGGTTTCAGTTTTCTCGACTGATGGTCACAGTTTCAATTTGCCAGGTAATCAAAGAGCCAGGTTTCCAAACACGATGTACAAGAGTTCAGGGTAAAGTTAGTGTATTATCCAATTTTATTTTATTATACTTCCATGGGAAAACTTATGATTGTAGTTGAGAAGTAGAGAAAAATACTGCCTTGGTAAATAAAGTTAAGGCTACATCTCCTGAATTAGCTGGGATTCGTAAAGTGTCTAAAGTAAGTCTAAAATGAAGTTCCACGTGACTATGGTCACTAAACAATTCACCGATGTAATTAATTTTCATTTTCATTTATTATAAGTTCAACAGGTTGTTAGATGATAAATTATTTATTTACTGAGTCTCCCTATCCATATTTCAGGGCAAGATGCTGAAACAGTCAGGGTCACATTATAATGCCGAATTGTATAAGCTGAAATTCTCTGATCAGCCTCACGGTATATGCAATTCTTTCTATTGGACATTGAAGAAAATTAAGTTAAATGTTAGTCTCTTAACGCTCTCTGCGTGAAAACCTTCAAAGGCACATCTCCTCAAAACTTACTACCCCACTACCCTGAACCTGTGCCCCCATGTAATTGAAACTGTGATCCTGATTTGAGAATGCTGAAGCCTGTCTAAATACGAGACTT
>NW_025176509.1:0-2019 GCF_004010195.1 Chiloscyllium plagiosum | reverse complement strand
GTCACAGTCTAAGAATAACGGGTAAGCTATTCATCCATTCCTGATGAAGAGCTTATGCCCAATATGTCAATGCTCCTGCTCCTCGGATGCTGCCTGATATGCTGTGTTTTTTCAGTACCACAATCTTGACTCTGATCTCCAGCATCTGCAGTCCACATTTTCTCGTAGTAAGCCATTCAGGACTGAGATGAGGAAGCGTTTCTCCACTCAGCGAGCTGTGAACCCGTGGAATTCTCTCCCACAGAAAGCAGTTCTGGCAAGTTTGTTAGAAATATTCAAGATGGGGCGAGGCGTGTTTCTTGCAGCTGATGGGATCAAAGGGTATGGAGGGAAAGTGGAAGGGGGAGACTGAGATTGCACGATCAGCCACGATTGCATGAAATGGTGGTGAAGGCTTAAAGGACCAAATGGAAAACTCGCACAACTTTTTCCGACATTTCTGTGTTTCCCACTCTCTGCAAATGAGGCACTCCCCTGGACACGAATCACCCTTCGTTTTCAAAGATATACTGTTGTAGATTTGGGGACAGTGATTGCTTTTAAAATTACTCATGGAATTTGAGTTTTAGAGGCCAGTATTCATTACCCAGGTAGAACTGCCTTTGTGATGTTGCTGGATACATGACTTTATGAATATATGTATTTTCTAGAGTGAAGGAAAACCCACCATGTTTGGGGAGAGTTGTGGAATTTTTATCCAGCAACAGTGATGGAATGACAATGTATTTCCAATTCTTCATGAAATGTGGTTTGAAAAGGAACTTGCATTGACGATGCTTCTCTGCATCGACTGTCATTATTCTTCCGAATGCTGGAAGTTGCAGGTTTTTAAGGTGCTGTTGGAAGAGATTTATGGTTAACCTCGTGAAATTACAGATGTCACAATGTAAGTAACTGTTCACGGACTGAATGAATCAACAAAGGGTAAACTGTTACACACGGATAGAAGCAGCAATAGCTCTGTCTGGAATAAACCTGGAAGGCACAATGCCGAACTTTTATAAGATTTGAAAGCAATTAGCTCCATCTCAGTAATGAATAAAACTGCAAAGATACCTCCTTGATAAACTGTCTGCTTTATGGCCATTGACCAGAAACCCAACTGGACTCACTACATAAACACAGTGGCTACAAGAGCAGGAAGGCTCGGAATATAGCTCGGAATATAACTTTCCTCCTGACTTCCTGAAATTTTATCCACCATCAACAACCCTGAGGAGTATGATTGTATACTCCCCACTTGCCTGGATGGGTGCAGCCCCAACAACACTCAAGAAGCTTGATGCCATCGAGGACAAAGCCGCTCAATTGATTGTAATCATCTCCACAGGCATCCAATGCCTCCATGATCTATGCTCAGTAATAGAAGTGTGTACCATCTACAAGATACACTGCAGAAATCCACCATAAAATGCTCAGATAGCACCTTCCAAACCCACAACCCTTCCATCTAGAAGGACAAAGGCAGCAGATACATGGGAACATCACCACCTTCAAGAACTCCTCCAAGGCACTCACCATCCTGCATTGGAAATATATCGCCGTTCCTTCACCATCACTGAGTCTAAGTCTTGGAATTCCCTCCCTTTGACACCACAGTAGGAGGGCTGGGGCGGTGCAATAAGGCATCTCACCATCGTCTTCTCAAGGTTAACGATGGACAGGCATTAAATGCTGGGCCCAGCGAGCGACACCCACGTCCCACAATTGAATACATTACAAAAACGCGGTTGTGTTGGAATGTCGGAAGCCATGATAGAAAAACCAAGCTACGAGTAACAGAGTTTGGCCTCCCAGCAGACCCAGAATGCATGTCATTATCACACAAAAAGGAGATAAATGCTCGCTGTTCTGGAAATGTGATTTGTAGATTGTGTTAGTCACAAAGAGTGTACAGATGTATACAGTGTATAAAGGACGTTGTGATACAAATATGGAAATCTTATTTCACGAATGAAACAGACTGCAATGGCATTGGCATTAATGTGGAATGCTTATTCCGGGTTAGAACACATCGTG
>NW_025176508.1:686-2019 GCF_004010195.1 Chiloscyllium plagiosum | reverse complement strand
TTCTGTTAATCCATTTTTTAAGATTAGAATCAATATATCCATTGTGGTACAGACAGCCTCACACAGGGAAACTCACACCTTCAATACGTTATCTGAGACAACATGATACCAATTGGGATTGTAACTTTTAAAAAAGGTTTTGCTATTTACATATGAAAGAACTAAAACCAACATGGTTATTCTAAAAGAGGAGAGACTTAACAATAACCCAGGTCTTTTTCAATATATAATTTCAGTTACATCCCACTGTAAACTTTTGCTATAAATTCAGTGTCTTACAATCTTATTCTTCACAACCACCCGATGAAGGAGCAGCAGTCTGAAAGCTAGTGCTTCCAAATAAACCTGTTGGACCATAATCCTGTGTTTTTGATTTTTAACTTTGGACACAGACCGTGAGAATTGGGAGCAGGAGTTGGTCATTTGGTCTTTGGAGCCTGAACCAGCATTGAACAGACCATAACTGGAAATGAATCTTCCTACATCTCGGTGGATAGGCTGGGACTTTCTTCACTGGTGCACAGGAGGTTGAGAAGTGACCTTATAGAGGTTTATAAAATCATGAGAAGTATACATGAGGTGATTGGCAGGTGTCATTTCCCTCAGGTGGGGGTTTCAGGATTAGGCAGCAAATTTTGAAAGGAGAGAGGAGAAAGGTTTTGAAAAGACTTGAGGCAGCTTTTTTTTTCAATACAGTAGTTCATGTGTGGACTGAATGTCCAGAGGAAGTGATGTTACTTTCAAAAGACATTTGGTTAATTACATGAATAGGAAAGGTTCGGAGGGATATGGGCCAAATACTGGTAGGTGGGACTAGATTAGTTTGTGAATATATTCAGCGTGGTCTAGTTGGACTGAATGGTCTGTTTCTGTGCTGTATGACTCTGTAACTGTTCTGTACTTGTCTTAAAAACATTTTCTTGCTTTCTCCCATAAACATCCACTTTATTGTTGCTCAAAACTCAGATGAACTCAGCCTTGAATATATTCAATGACCCCTAACTGCAGGAAGGCATCCACAATTCTGAACACAATTCCTCTTGTTAATATACCACTTGCTTTGCTGATTGCTTGCTGCACCTGTCCAACAACTGGCAGTGACTGGTGTAGAAAGACACTGAACCCCCTTTCTATATCCACATATCATTCCCTATTCCCTTGTGCCTGAAACATCGACTGTCCTGCCCCTCAGATGCTGTCTGACCTGCTGTGCTTTTCCAGCGCCACACTTACTGACTCTAATCACCAGTATCTGCAGATCTCACTTTCTCCACATCTCAGTATATCACCATTTAAATAATACACTTCCTTTCTGCTCTTTTTCACAACTTCA
>NW_025176508.1:0-588 GCF_004010195.1 Chiloscyllium plagiosum | reverse complement strand
GAACAACACCTCATCTTCCGCCTGGGCAGCCTATAGCCTAGAGGACTCAACATTGAGTTCTCCAGTCTCAAATAACCTCACTTCCCATTCCCCCCCACCCATCCCCCACGACTCCCTTCTCAGCTCCTCCCCCTCATTTCCACTCATCACTGTCACGAACCAGATTTATTCCTCCCATTCACCAACCAGGTCAGACCTTTCACCTATCCCCAATTCACCACCCTGCCCCAAGGACACTCTTTATCTGCACCCATCCCCAATCCTGAAGAAGGGTTACCCCTGAAACGTCGACTTCTCCACCTCCTGATGCTACCTGGCTTGTTCTTCCAGTCTCCTGCCTGTCTATTTTGCCAATTGCGACACAGACGTGGAACAACGTTTCCAGAGTCTGTCCACCCCGATTCACTCCCTTTCCTTTCAGTTGCTGCAAGTCAACAACTGAAGCCCTGAATGAAAATAAAGAATTGGAAAAGGTGGTGAGAAAAGAGAGTGCAGTACTTACAGATGTTGGACAGAGGAAGGAGATTGCAGTCTGGGGTGAAGCTCAATCTTCACTCAGAGAAACAGGAGCTGTAGCAGCAGCTTCAG
>NW_025176507.1:0-2019 GCF_004010195.1 Chiloscyllium plagiosum | reverse complement strand
AGAAAGATCTCGGTCTCCATGAACATAGACCCCGGAAAGTTGCCACACAGATTGATAGGGTTGTTAAGATGACAAACGGTGTGTTCGCTTTTGTTGGTAGAGGGATCGAGTTTCAGAGCCACAAGGTCATGCTGCAGCTGTACGAAACTCTGGTGCGGCCGCATTTGGGAGTGTTGTGGACAGATCTTATCACTGCATTACTGGAAGGATGTGGCAGCTTTGGAAAGTTTGCAGAGATTTCCTGGCATGTTGCCAGGTATGGAGGGCAGGCCTTATGAGGAATGGCTGATGAAATTGAGGTTTTTGTTAGAGAGAAGAATATCGAGAGGTGACTTAATTGAGGCATTTACGATAATCAGAAGGTTAGATGGGATGGACAAGGGGAGCCTTTCTCTCAGAAGGTGATGGCCAGCACGAGTGGATGTAGCTTTAAACTGAGGGATGATAGATGTAGGACAGATGCCAGAGGTAGTTTCTTTGCTCAGGGAGTAGCATGGGCGTGGTGTGCACTGCCTGCAACAGTAGTAGACTTGCCAATTTTAAGGGCATTTAACTGGTCTTTGGATAAACGTATGGATGAAAATACAATAGTGTAGGATAGATGGGCTCTGGACCATTTTCACAGGTCAGTGCAACATCGAGAGATATCGGGCCTGAACTGCGCTAGAATATTCTATGAATTTTCAATCTTCCCAGTCTTTGATGGGAGACTCCTTACTCTGAAGTGTGCCCCCTGGTTCTTGTTTCTCCCACTGGGGACACAGCCTCTCAACATCACCCCTTTCTCATCCTCACAGAATCCGAGGATGTTCAATCAGGGCACCAGCTATTCTGCAACTCTCCAGTGAAAACACAGAATGTGCTGGACTCATCCCCACAAGGGAACCCTCAACAGTCTGACACTGAGTGTGAACTCATTGACACACCTCCCAGGAAGTATGACATCACTGTAAGCAGTCTCACAGTCAGTCCAGCCTCAACTACACATTCTCAGTAACTGTACGGTTAATGTAAACGGTCTGTCAGTGACCGTGGCCTCATCGACACACCCGCCAGTTAATATACCGCGATTGTAAACAGTCTCACAGTGACTCTGACCTGATCTATAGACCATCCAGCAAATACGTGATGACAGCAAACAATCTCACACTGACCCTGCTCCCAACTCCCAGTAACCATGCAGTCCCAGCAAACAGTCTCATAGAGAGCCTGTCCATATCTACACACCCCCCAGTGACCATACTGTCACTGCAAACAGTCTCATTCAGAGCCTGTCATAAGTGATAGAGATGTACAGCATGGAAAAAAGACCCTTTGATCCAACCCGTACATGCCGACCAGATATTCCAACGTAATCGAATCCCACATGCCAGCACCCGACCCACATGCCTCAAACCATTCCTATTCATATCACCATCCAAATGCCTCTGAAATGTTGCAATTGTATCGGCCTTTACCACTTCCCCTGGAAGCTCATTCCAGACTCGTACCACCCTCTGTGTGAAAAGGTTGCCACGTAGGTCTCTTTTATATCTTTCCCCTCTCACCCTAAACATATGCCCTCTAGTTCTGGACTCCCCGACCCCAGGGAAAAAGACTTTGCCTATTTAAACTATACATGCCCCTTATAATTTTGTAAACCTCTATTAGGTCATCCCTCACCCTCCGACGCTCCAAGGAAAACAGCCCCAGCCTATTCAGCCTCTCCCTGTACCTCAAATCCTCCAACCCTGGCAACATCCTTGTAAATCTTTTTTGAACCCTTTCAAGTTACACAAGATCTACCCGATAGGAAGGAGACCAGAATTGCACACAATATTCCAACAGTGGCCCAACCAATGTCCTGTACAGCCGCAACATGACCTCCCAACCCCTGTACTCAACCCTCTGACCAATAAGGGAAAGCATACCAAACGCCTTCTTGAAATGACAAAAAGTAGAGGACATAGCACTGATCCTTGTGGCACTCCACTGGTCGCAGGGCCCTAGTCTGAAAAACAACCCTCCACCACCACCCTC
>NW_025176506.1:0-2019 GCF_004010195.1 Chiloscyllium plagiosum | reverse complement strand
TCTAACATACACTTTCACGTTGACACCATCGAGACTATGCCATTGCACTCACTGTTGCTGGGTGACCGTGCCCCAATCTCTTCATTGGCACCTTTAAATCATTCGATCCGTTTGGATATCGTGGCTGTGAGATCAATTCTCTTTTAGCAGTTTTTACTGACATGGACCAGAGATTATTGGAGCGTGAGGCTCAATAAAAGGGCATACGGAATAACTGGGGAAAAGAGACTCTATTGGAAAAGATCCCCCATGAGGGCTTTCTGCGATAGCCCAGTCTTATTATGGCTGGACTGTTGACACAGCAAAGCCAGGTAATGTTCTTGGGAGACGGGTTCTATTCCCACCACACCACGACGATGGTAGTATATGAATGCAATAAATGCCTAGAAATAAGAATGCGTTGTCTGAAAAACCCATCTGTTGCACTGACGTCCTTGAGGGAAGGAAACTACCGTCCTTAGCTGGTGTCGCGTCCACGTGACTCCAGACCAGAAGGCAATAAATGCTGCAGAGCCACCCCTGATGCTGTTACAGAATGGAAAAATGTTCATTCGGCTCATTGCTAGAATTGTCGAGGGATGTGATCGCACTGGGAAAGTTGCAGGAGAGATTCACTCGGATAGTGTCTCGGCTGAAGAGTTTCAGTCATGAAGGGAGACAGGACAAACTGGGGTTGTTTGTCACCGTGCAGAGAAGTTCGTGAGGGGTATGGATAAGGTAGACTGAAAAAAAGCCTTTCCCACCCATGGAAAGAACGATCACAGGGGGCCAGAAATTTAATGAGAGAGACAGAAAGGTTTAAGTAGATGTATAGAAAAGCGGTATAGGCCGGCGGGTGTTCGAATTTGGAACACAGTGTCTCTAAGGGTCAGAGAGGCAGCAACCCTTATAACTTGAAGGAATATTCAGATGCGAATATGTTCTTCCAATAGCTATATGGCTATGGGCTAAACGATTCGGGTTTTCAAGCAGTTGTTTTTGACAAATGCAACCACATCGGGCTGAAGTGTCTCCTTTGAAACTATTGTCCTCGGTAGTATAGTGGTTAGTCTCGCCGCATGTTATGCGGGAGATAGGAGCTCAATTCCTCGTTGGGGCACTGTAAATACTTTAGAACTGTCGCTCCGTTTCCAAGTGCGAGTTATTAATGCCTGTCCTTCCATTCTCCATGGGACATGTCACAGGAAGGACAGTGCTGTCTGAATTAGCATGGGGAAGGACTTCAGTTCCCAGCGAGACAGAGTGTCAGTGAAAGTGCAAACACGTGACTTCTGCAACACGCATCTTGTGTCTGTATTGGAATCTAAACCATTTAATAGAAAGAAGAAGGAAGCTGAAGAAGAAACAGGGTTAACCAATTCAGATGTGAGCGCAGAAACATTTTCCGCAGCATCATGAGTAAAACTGACAAACTGCTCTGAGAAAGAGTTTGTCTTTCAGAACTATTAGTTCACAGAGATGTTTTTGTTCCACTTTAAGCCCTTAAGAAATTGAATAACAATTTAACTAAAGACTTGAAATGTTAGAACACACCAGGCGATGAGTCACGTGCTAGAAACTGTGTTTGCAAGCCAGATGTTTAATGACTGATAATGATGCAATAGGCTGAAGGGCCTCTCGCCACGCTTTGAAAAACTCAAAAACTGTCATTTTTCAACTTAACCAAAAAGGCAAAATCAAAGTCATCAAGAAATGTTGCAAGAATTGCATATGTCTTCCTTGGTGCGCAAGTGCTGAAATTCAGCTCTCTCACTGCAATTTCCCAATGTTGATTTCCAGTCAGGGAAAAAATATTAGTTACACATTATGGAAATATTAAATTAAACACGAGTTCCTGACATTACAAAACAGAAAAGGTCGCAGTTCTGTCAGAGTCAGTGAAAATTTCATATCGGAGATGAAATCAAATGGGAAGAAACGCTGAAATCAGTTGCCTTTGCCTGCTCAGACTCAGTACTACAAAAATGGTCCTTATTGAAACATGTCGGTTTTTGTCAAGGATTTAATAAGTTGGATGCA
>NW_025176505.1:0-2018 GCF_004010195.1 Chiloscyllium plagiosum | reverse complement strand
TCTCTCTGAAGTCACCGAGTCTGTAGTGTGCCTCCTTATCGAGAGTAACTGCTCTCTTCCTCAATACCTTCAATGTTAGCTGCATATTTGAAACACAGCTGCATATTTGAAACAACTCCTTAAATTGTTCTGCACAGCCACCATACCATTAGGAATAAATTAAAATAAAATAATGTGTGTGCAAAATATGTGATCTGGCTCAACTGAGGTTACCAGGACAGTAGATGAACAGGAAGAGGCTTATCCTTATGAATGTTGTTGGCTCTAATGTCTGATTCCAAGTCTCCTTTCGATGAGGGAGAACATCTTGAGTGGAGAGAAGCCATTTTGTCACAACCTGTAGCTAAAGTATATGTTTTAAGGATCAGATAAGATGGGGGCCAAATCATTCATGTTTGGAAATCTAGGTCTTTGCATATTCCATTTGCTGGCAGCTTGACTTATAAAGAATTGACAAACTCTCCCTTATGAATAAAGTGATGCTGTGTTTTTGGAATGTGTAGAGCGATTCAGAAGTGAATCATGTGGTTGTTCTGCATGCTTGTCAAACAAGATTTCTGTTCCAGCATGTTGTCAAACATGATTTTCTGGTTGCCAATTTTATTTTTGGTTCGCTTATCTTTTAAAAGGTTTCTTTAAGAAGTTAGTCAAATGGGAGCCTTGCCTTGCCAGCTTTCTCTGCTTGTGTTGGGTTGCTACCATTCAAAGCCTTGTGGAATGAGGGTAATGTCAGTCACGGTGCAACTTTGGGAAGTTTCTACGGGAGGTGGCACGGTTTTTCCGGTAATTTTTCTGGAGGCAGGTAATGGAGCTAAGATTAGGCGTGGAGGGAGCGTGTTGGGAGTGTGGACTGAGGCGATCCGTTAAAGTGGACAGGTTGAACCTTGATGTTGCCAAGCGTATCAGAGAATAGTTAGCACTGGAACTCTTGAGTATCATCCCAATAGCTGGTCACTAATGAGGCAGTAAGGGATGTGCGTCCATTTTTAAAATTCGTTTGGAGCCTTTGCAACAGCAGAGCTTAGTTGAACAACAACACAGCATAACTAATGAGTGCATCTTGTGAAAAGCTGTTGTCACGTTGTGTTTTCTGTAATTGTTTAGTAATGGTCTCTCATTGTCAGTCCTGCACAGGGATTGGATGAAATGTCAGCCAGATTATGTAGACAAACCTGCACTTAGTGCCTACATACCATTTGTAAATGATTTTTTGGAAATATTTGTATATTGTACCTGGATTATATATAAAAAAGGCAGTTGCCAAAGAAAAGCTTGCCTCCCTTTATGACTTTGTGAATATGTAACACATTTGCTATCTCAATGTTGCACACATTGATGTTTCCCTAACGTCACTGAGATAAATAGATTTTGGGTTTGAGCTGAACCTCTTATTCAAGGGTGTGACCCACTGTGATAAAGCCCATCCTTTAAACGTAGATTATGCAAATTGTTGTGTTTCCCGACAATGGTGTGAAGCAAAGAACTGTGGATGCTGGAGATCTGACGTAAACAACAAACAGAAATTGCTGGATGAACTCAGTGAGTCTAGCAGCATCTGTGGAGGGAAAAATAAGCTAATATTTCGAGTCTAGTAGCCCTTCTTCAGAACCGAATGTGTCTGTCTAAAAATACACTGCCTTCTGTGAGTTTATAAGAGAGTGTGTGCTCCTATTTTAAATTGTGACCTTTAACACTCTGAGCTAAAGTCCAATCTTTGTCACAATCTCCTTCCATTGCTATGAAATAGTCATAAGATGATTAAAATTCAGCAAATACAATGGATCTATAGATATGTGTGTGTGTGTGTGTGTGTGTGTGTGTAGGTATGGAAGGCAAGCTGTGTCTTCACTATTATTTAATTATGCGGATTTTTTTTCTCCTGAGGGTAAAACCCACTGAATTTGAAACAGCACTTGCCTGCACTTGCTCCAAACAGCTTTCAGTTTCACCACTGCAACAGTGGTGTGGTGTTTTACAGTAAACTCAGTGCTGTGTGTCAATTTGCAAAACATACTGTT
>NW_025176504.1:0-2018 GCF_004010195.1 Chiloscyllium plagiosum | reverse complement strand
TCTGGAAAACCGTGAGCAACGTGTGCTGGAACAGCGTGAGCAGTGAGTCCCGGAAAACTGTGAGCAGTGAATCCCGGAAAACCATAAAAATGGGTCCCGGAACACCGTGGACAGTGTGTCCTGGAACACCGTGAGCAGTGAGTCCTGGAACACCGTGGACAGTGTGTCCTGGAACACCGTGAGCAGTGATTCCCGGAACACCGTGAGCAGTGAGTCCCGGAACACCATGAGCAGTGAGTCCTGGAACACCGTGAGCAGTGAGTCCCGGAACACCGTGAGCAGTGAGTCCTGGAACACTGTGAGCAGTGTGTCCCGGAACACCATGAGCAGTTTGTCTCGGATCACCATGAGCAGTGAGTCCCGGAACACCGTGAGCAGTGTGTCCCGGAACACCGTGAGCAGTGTGTCCCGGAATACCGTGAGCAGTGTGTCCTGGAACACTGTGAGCAGTGAGTCCCGGAACACCCTGAGCAGTGTGTCCCGGAATACCGTGAGCAGTCTGTCCTGGAACACCGTGAGCAGTGAGTCCTGGAACACCGTGAGCAGTGAGTCCCGGAAAATCATGAGCAGTGAGTACCGGAACACCGTGAGCAGTGTGTCCCGGAACGCCGTGAGCAGTGAGTCCCAGAATATCGTGGGCAGTGTGTCCGAGAACACCGTGAGAAGTGAGTCCCGGAAAACCATGTGCAGTTTGTCACGGAACACCGTGAGCAGTGAGTTCCGGAACACCGTGAGCAGTGAGTCCCGGAACACCGTGAGCAGTGAAACCCGAAACACCGTGAGCAGTGTGTCCTGGAACACCGTGAGTACCGGAACACCGTGAGCAGTGTGTCCCGGAACACCGTGAGCAGTGAGTCCTGGAACACCGTGAGCAGTGAGTCCGGAACACCGTGAGCAGTGTGTCCCGGAACACCGTGAGCCGTGAGTCCCGGAACACCGTGAGCAGTGAGTCCCGAAACACCGTGAGCAGTGAGTCCCGGAACACCATGAGCAGTGAGTCCCGGAGCACTATGAGCAGTGTGTTCCGGAACACCGTGAGCAGTGTGTCCCGGAATACCGTGAGCAGTGAGTCCCGGAAAACTATGAGCAGTGTGTCCCGGAACACCGTGAGCAGTGTGTCCCGGAACACCGTGAGCAGTGAGTCCCGAAACACCATGAGCAGTGTGTCCCAGAAAACCGTGAGCGATTGGTTCTGGAAAACCGTGATCAGTGATTCCTGGAACACCGGGGACAGTTTGTCCCAGAACACTGTGAGCAGTGAGTCCCAGAAAACCATAAAAACGTGTCCCGGAACACCGTGAACAGTGAGTCCCGGAACACCATGGACAGTGTGTCCTGGAACACCGTGAACAGTGAGTCCCGGAACACTGTGGACAGTGTGACCTGGAACACCGTGAGCAGTTAGTTGTGGATCACCGTAAGCAGTGGGTTCTGGAACACCGTGAGCAGTGTTTCCCGGAACACTGTGAGCAGTGAGCCCTGGAATACCGTGAGCAGTGAGACATGGAACACCGTGAGCAGTGAGTTCTGGAACACCGTGAGCAGTGAGTCGTGGATCACCGTGAGCAGTGAGTTCTGGAACACTGTGAGCAGTGTTTCCCGGAACAGTCCCGAAACACCATGAGCAGTGAGTCCTGGAACACCGTGAGCAGTGTGTTCTGGAACACCGTGAGCAGTGAGTCCCGAAACACCGTGAGCAGTGAATCCTGGAACACTGTGAGCAGTGAGTTCCGGAACACCGTGAGCAGTGAGTCCCGGAACACAATAAGCAGTGAGCCCCGGAACACCGGGAGCAGTGAGTCCTGGAACACCGTGAGCAGTGTGTTCTGGATCACCGTGAGCAGTGTGTCCCGGAACACCGTGAGCAGTGTGTCCCGGAACACTGTGAGCAGTGAGTCCTGGAACACAATAAGCAGTGAGTCCCGGAACACCGCGAGCAGTGAGTCCTGGAACACCGTGAGCAGTGTGTTCTGGAACACCGTGAACAGTGAGTCCCGAAACACCGTGAGCAGTGAGTC
>NW_025176503.1:0-2018 GCF_004010195.1 Chiloscyllium plagiosum | reverse complement strand
GATAAATAGACAAAGTCTTTTCCCTGGGGTCGGCGAGTCCAGAACTATAAGGCATAGGTTTAGGTTGAGAGGGGAAAGATATAAAAGAGAGATCAGGAGCAAATGTTTCACAGAGAGCGTGGCACGCGTTTGGAATGAACTGCCAGAAGAAGTGGAGGAGGCTGGGACAATTGCTACAGTTGAAAAGCATCTGGATGGGTATATGAATAGGAAGGGTTTTGAGGGAGATTGGCCAGGTTCCGGTTGGTGCGACTGGATTGGCATGGACAAGTTGGAAGGGTTTGTTTCCATGCTGTACATCTCTATGATTCTTTGGCTCTAATTGCTGAAGTTTCAAATCACTGCAGTCAGTCAGTGATCGAGATAGAATTGTAAGGTCTTTTGGGGGTTACACAGTTCGGGAGGATTGCAAGAACTTGATGATATTGTGTGTGGAAGTTAGTTGTCGGGACTGAAGGTGGGAACAGAAAGAGAGAGAACCGCAGGGGATTACTGAGATCTGGAGGCTCGTGGTCTCTGGTGGAAGTTCTACGTAGAGGGATGTTTTGTGGAACTGCGGGACCTTGGAGAGATAGGCAGATTTGAAGGGTGCTGGAGGGGTTTACAGATGCATGGAGAAATGTAGTGACTGGAGTATACAGAGATGGTGAGGGCTGTAGGAGATGCAATAATTTAGAAGGACTGTAGAGGTTGGAGAGGTTCTCACAGACAAGGAGAATTGTAGTAATGTGGGGAGTTTACAGAGGTAGGGAGGTTGGAGCATTCTCAGTAATTAGTGGTTTGGAGCACTGTCCAGCACTGGGAGAAGTTTCAGAATGATGGAGGGATAGAGCAAAAGGGAGCAGTTGCAGAAAATCGAGGAACATAAACATGTCACTTCGGTGCTGTGCCACTGAGGGTCATCAGGAGGACAGTTGTCCTCATTAAAATGTACAGATCCTCAGGGGAATGGTCACGGTGGATGCTGAAAGGATTGTTCCTTCCACTTATGGGAGAGAGACAATCAAGCAGACTCTGTTTGGCAAAGGTGGAGAAGGGGGAATTGTCTTTATCTTCCAATGGCCCAAACTTACTGCAGGTTTGTTCCCACACAGCTCAAAGGAATGCAATGTGATAACATTGGTAATTTAGGATTGCAGGAGATACGAGACCAAGGCCAGGTTGGAAGGACTGGAGGGAATGAGAGAGAAGGGAGATGTTCAACAGCTGGAAGGGTTTACAGGGAGCGGACACTATCAGGACTAGAGAACATGACACGCTCACTCATGAGAGGGAGATAACGATATGGTACAAGGTCAAACACAGTCGGAGGATCCTAAACTCTATACCTGTTATCTCGTCAGGGAGCTGCTGTCACCAAGTCTGGTGCCAAGCCTCACATACAAATAGAGTCTAGGTTAGAGTGGTGCTGGAAAAGCACAGCAGGTCAGGCAGCATCCGAGGAGCGGGAACATCGACATCGGGCAAAACGTCGATGCTGCCTGACCTGCTATGCTTTTCCAGCACCACTCTAATCTAGACTCTGATCTGCATCTGCAATTCTCACTTTTGCCACAAACAGCATGAGGTTTACCAGTTCCTGGTTCTCAGGGCCCAGTGCACTCACCCCTGAACCAGGGGTGAGGTATTTGCACAGTTACACATTGTCCAGAAACACTGTGTCCTAGCTGATATAAACTGGTAAATTGACACTCTACCAAGCAAAGACCATCTGCACTCAGATTCCCTGTCATACAATCCTCTGAGTGATAGTCTGCAGAGAACAACAGAATCCACGAATCCCCGTTGCATGGGTCATGGTCAATGATAAAAGTTCCATTCTTTCAAAAATGACAACTCCTCAATTCCTACATCTCACAAAACTGCCATTTAAAAATATTAAAATAAAGAACATTCTAAACGAAGGCTTTGATGAGGTGAGCTGTGGTGAGTCCTGGAGATCTGGATGTTACCAGATACATTGAGAGCGCTTTCTAGCAAAGCGTGATCAGGTCAATCTCAGGCGCTCAGAGAGAATG
>NW_025176502.1:0-2018 GCF_004010195.1 Chiloscyllium plagiosum | reverse complement strand
AATTAGATTGTAGATTGATGCGTCAAAGGAAGAAATTTCATCAAATGAACTTTACAATAACATTGTATTCGGAATCAGAAACCTGTTCGCATGTGACCAAAGAAACGAGTTGGTGAATGAGATAAGCCTGTGAATTAGATTGTAGATTGATGCGTCAAAGGAAGAAATTTCATCAAATGAACTTTACAATAACATTGTATTCGGAATCAGAAACCTGTTCGCATGTGACCAAAGAAACGAGGAAATGACATAAGAAATTTCACGGAGGTTACATTTGGGACAAAGATTGTGGAGAAGCGATATAATTTCCAGATTTAAAGTTTGCACTCCCAAAAGAACAAAATTTAGCAAGCCTGGAGTTTTTGGAGGGTTTGGAAAATGTGTAAGACCACTCAAAAAGCAGAACTCCAGTTTCATAAATAAAGGACAGCATATAGCAGCAAGAAAGCCTTGCACACAATATGCATTTCCCAATCATAGCAGTCGTACTTTCATTTCTTCAATTAAGATATGCCGTTTACAACCTCTAATGCATCTCTGGGTTAACCATGACACATCTATTGTGCACCTATATTTCATGGTGCATGAATCGAATTGGAAAGTCTAATTTTACTTAATTGCATACGAGAAGTGATGATTGCAAGATGAGATATTCTATCTTTTCCCGATCTTTATTTCTGCTAATGTTACAGTCGATTGTATTTTTTTCGAATTCAGTTTTGTTGATTGTAAACATGCATTACTGTAAACGTATAATTTATAAGGTTTGTGGAATATTTCATTTAATTCATTTTCTGCAAGTACGTCATAGGCATCCTTGACATTTCCAGCAAAATCAAAATCGAAATGTGTTAAATGTGCAGCAGCAAGCCGATGTGAATTTCTTTTTAAATGCGCTTTATAATTAAATTACAAATTTAAAAACACAGGAAACAGTTATAAGTATAGTAAGCTATTTTCCAGTAAAAGCAGACGATACTCTTATAAACCTGCTAAACAATTTTCCCACAATTAGTTGGATTTTGTATTACTTGTTTCTGAACACGCAGTTTCTTTGAGGTTGACTTGATTATAATATCCAACATATTTCGAGCGATTCCACTGGGAAGACTGTTGGTACGTTTGAAAAAACACGTTTTGATGACAGCCTCTTTGCTCCTTCTGATTTCTCATCCTGATCTTCTATTTCATCACATATAAAATGATTGCAGTATTCCTTTTAATAGTATGTTGTAATATATTTTCAATCAGCAATTCTCATTAGATATTCCCTTTCAACTTTCGACAGGTATATTTTCAATTTGAATTATGTGACTACCATACACAGGATTAAATCCTTCTGCGTTTTTAATGCACTTGCAAGTTTTCACTTCTCGGGGACAACCACACCATTAAATCAGAATTGGAAATTGTTGATTACTACTTGAATAAGCAGTATTCCTGGACAAATTCATCTACTTAGATTTCACAAGCAGAGAGAACATGTTACAGTGAAATTTACTCAATGTATGAGTTTTAAACTAATTTACAAATCTCAAGAATACATGGTGTAATTATGAACTTTGTAGCATTCCACTTAAGTCGCTGAAATGTTTTACTCTTATATTTGTGGGTAGTTCTTCCAATAATGACTCACATTGTGAAACGTCCCTAATAAGCTGCTGGGATCGGGAGGCATTGAAAACTGAGAGCCAAAAACTGTGACATTTATGAGAGGGGTCAGATTTTGAGAATTTAGCTCGAATTCCAGGGAAATATTTTGGAGTGTGTCCTATTTGTCCGATTATGTGTGGGAAGATTGTTTGACGCTAGAATATGGCATTGAGTTTGCCTTCTAATTATCCAGTTGTTATAGTTTTCATCGCACCCTCGCTGTTTTTGGCGTCCACGGTAAGTGAAGTGTCGATTTCTAAACTTTACAAGCTGCCATGCTTGATATGTACTCGCGTCTCTGCTCGACTATTGCTGTGTCTGCAGAATACAATAACAAGTTCTGGAGTTGCAGTTGCTGGACCTCC
>NW_025176501.1:0-2018 GCF_004010195.1 Chiloscyllium plagiosum | reverse complement strand
GGAGGGTCAGTAGTGAGGGAGTGGGTACTTTCGGACGGTCAGTGCTGAGAGACCGGGCACTGTCGTAGTGTCAGTGTTGAGGGAGTTCCGCAATGTCGGAGGGTCAGTGCTGAGGGACTGCGGCACTGTCGGAGGGTCAGTGCTGAGGGAGTGGGGACTGTCGGAGGGTGACTGTTGATGGAGTGCCACACTGTCAGAGGGTCAGTGCAGAGGGAGTGCCGCACTGTCGGAGGGTCAGTGCTGAGGGAGTGGGCACTTTCAGAGGGTGTGCGCTGAGGGAGTGGGCACTGTCGGAGGGTCAGTGCTGAGGGAGTGCCACACTGTCGGAGGGTGAGTGCTGAGGGAGTGCTGCACTGTCGGAGGGTCAGTGCTGAGGAAGTGCTGCACTGTCGGAGGGACAGTGCTGAGGGAGTGCCGCACCATCGGAGGGTCAGTGCTGAGGGTATGCCGCACTGTCAGAGAGTCAGTGCTGAGGGAGTGCCGCACTGTCGGAGGGTCAGTGCTGAGGGTATGCCGCACTGTCGGAGGGTCAGTGCTGAGGGAATGGGCACTGGCGGAGGGCCAGGTGCTGAGGGATTTGGCACTAGTGGAGGGTCAGTGCTGAGGGAGTGCTGCACTTTCGGAAGGACAGTGCTGAGGGTGTGCCACACTGTCGGAGGGTCAGTGCTGAGAGAGTGCCGCACTGTCAGAGGGTCAGTGCTGAGGGTGTGCCGCACTATCGGAGGGTCAGTGCTGAGGGAGTGGGCACTTTCGGAGGATGAATGCTGAGGGAGTGGGAACAGTCGGTTGGTCTGTGCTGAGGAAATGCCGCACAGTCAGAGGGTCAGCGCTGAGGGAGGGCTGTATTGTCCGAGGGTCAGTGCTGAGGGAGTGCCGCACTGTCAGAGAGTCAGTGCTGAGGGAGTGCCGCACTGGCGGAGGGTCAGTGCTGAGAGAATGGGCACTGTCGGAGGGGCAGTGCTGAGGGATTTGGCACTGTCGGAGGGGCAGTACTGAGGGCTTGCGAACTGTCGGAGGGTCAATGCTGAGGGAGTGCCATACTGTCGGAGGGTCAGTGCTGAGGGAGTGCCGCACTGTCGGAGGGTCAGTGCTGAGGGAGTGCCGCACTGTCAGAGGGTCAGTGCTGAGGGAGTGCCGCACTGTCAGAGGGTCAGTGCTGAGGGAGTGGGCACTGGCAGAGGGTCAGGTGCTGAGGGAGTGCCGCACTGTCGGTGGGTCAGTGCTAAGGGATTTGGCACTGTCTGAGGGTCAGTGCTGAGGGAGTGGGCATTGTCGGAAGGACAGTGCTGAGGGAGTGGGCATTGTCGGATGGTCAGTGCTGAGGGACTTGGCATTATCGGAGGATTAGTTCTGAGGGCATGTGCACAGTTGGAGGTTCAGTACTGAGGGAGCACTGCACTGTCGGAGGGTCAGTGCTGAGGGAGTGCCGCACTGTCGGAGGGTGAGTGCTGAGGGAGTGCCGCACTGTCGGAGGGACAGTGCTGAGGGAGTGGGCATTGTCAGCAGGACAGTGCTGAGGGAGTGGGCATTGTTGGAGGTTCAGTGCTGAGGGAGTGGGCACTGTCGGAGGGTCAGTGCTGTGGGAGCACTGCACTGTCGGTGGGTCAGTGCTAAGGGAGTGGGCACTGTCAGAGGGTCAGTGTTGAGGGAATGCTGCACTGTCGGAGGGTCAGTGCTGAGGGAGTGGGCACTGTCGGAGGGTCAGTGCTGAGGGTGTGCCGCACTGACGGAGGGTGAGTGCTGAGGGAATGGGCATTGTCGGAGTGTCAGATGCTGAGGGAGTGCCGCACTGTTGGAGGGTCAGTACTGAGAGTGTGCCACACTGTCTGAGGGTCAGTGCAGAGGGAGTGGGATTTGTTGGAGGGTCAGTGCTGAGGGATTTGGCACTGTCGGAGGGGCAGTACTGAGGGCTTGCGCACTGTTGGAGGTTCAGTGCTGAGGGAGCACTGCACTGTCGGAGGGTCAATGCAGAGGGAGTGCGGCACTGTCGGAGGGTCAGTGCTGAGGGAGTGCCGCAC
>NW_025176500.1:0-2018 GCF_004010195.1 Chiloscyllium plagiosum | reverse complement strand
GTTACTAGTGGCGTACCGTAAGGGTCAGTGTTGAGTCCACTGCTGTTCGTCATTTTTATAAATGACCTGGATGAGGGCTTAGAAAGGTGCATTCGTAAATTTGTGGACGACACTAAGGTCGGTGGGTTTGTGGATAGTGATGAAGTTTGCAGAGAGTTAGGATGCAGAGCTGGGCTGAGAGGTGGCAAATGGAGTTTAATGTGGACAAGTGTGAGGTGATACGCTTTGGACGGAGTAATCAGAATGCAAAGTACTGGGCTAATGGTAAGATTCTTGGGAGTGCAGATGAGCAGGGAGATCTGGATGTCCATGTCGCCAGATCCCTGAAAATTGCCACCCAGATTGACAGGGTTGTTAAGAAGGCATACAGTGTTTTGGCCTTTATTAATAGAGGGATTGAGCTCCGGAACCAGGAGGTTATGCTGCAGCTGTACAAAGCTCTGGTACGCCCATACTTGGAGTATTGTGAACAATTGTGGTCAGCACATTATAAGAAGGATGTAGAAGCTTTGGAAAGGGTGCAGAGGAGATTTACTAGGATGTTGTCTGGTATGGAAAGAATGTCTTACGAGAAAAGGCTGAGGGCCTTGAGGCTGTTCTCGTTCGAGAGAAGAAGGTTGAGAGTGACTTAATAGAGACATACAAGATAATCAGAGGGTAAGATAGGGTGGACAGGGAGAGCCTTTGTACAAGGATGGGAACGGCAAACATGAGGGGACACAACTTTAAAGTAAGGGGAGATAGGTATAAGATTTACTCAGAGAGTAGTAAGGGTATGGAATGTTTTGCCTGTAACCGTGATAGATTCGCCATTTTAAGTGTATTTAATCCGTCATTGGACAGGCATATGGACGTACATGGAATAGTGTAGATGGGATGGGCTTCAGATTAGTATGACAGAGTAGCGCAACATCGAGGGCCGAAGGGCCTGTACTGCGCTGTAATGTTCTATGTTCTATGTTCTATTTATGAATATCAAATATAAACCTTGATTTTCTACCTGTTCTACAGATCTGTTGCAGAGGAAGAATTGGGAATTCCAGTCTCATGTTTTTCATATTTTGGTGAATTTACAGCGTGATGCAGTTGAGGCCTTTTTATGAGGAAGTCAGAAATAATATTTTGGACATGGAGCTGAATTCTGCTTATACACTCCACCCCTCTACATGTATTATTCATAAGACTTGTATATAATTAATTTTGGAATAGGTTTTGGCACCGTGCACTGCGACAGTTCAATTTGATGTGGGCCTGCAGCTTATTCTGTAATAAATTTACTGCAATATTCAGAGCTGAAGATTTTTCTTTTCATCTGCGGATGGACACAGGCTTGTTGATTAAGTTTGTTTGAAAGAGCTGGAGGGATGAGGATAAAGATAAAATTAATTTCTACATCAAAAACACTATAGAAGATCAATTCATATTCTCATTTCTACGTTGGATTGGAAGCAAATTATAAGAACAAGGACCCATCGTTCTGAATATTGTTTTAAAAAGTGACATCATGTTGCAATAATGCATTGCGGACAAAGAAAATGTTGTCTGATTTGATGGAGATACAGAAATGCAGAGTGAATGTATAATATGAACAAGAATCAAGTGTTAATAAAAAAAGTATGAGAAATCTTTTCTTAATTTTCAAACGAAACCAGATCCCAATTTTCCTGAACAGTGATGTTTGATTGTCCATCAATCTCACTTTTCCAACTATATGCTTTTCCTGCTACTGATGCGCCTTCTGGCACACATCATCCTTCCTTCCTACTCGTTCCTTACCCTTCTAATTTCCTTGCATTGCCCATTCTGATACTACATACCCTTCCACTGACCATTCCCCTTTACACTTCTTGCACTGTATGTCACACCACTTCCCCTGACCCACCATTTCTCTTTTTGCTCTCACACTAGTTGCTGGAATCTGCTGATATATGTGCTACTACTGGTCATCAGTGAATAATGAGCTTGTAATGATCAATGTCAATAAAAACAGACAATAAGATGTTTGCCACTGTTTGATG
>NW_025176499.1:0-2018 GCF_004010195.1 Chiloscyllium plagiosum | reverse complement strand
AGGGAATTCCAGAATTTTGATGCAGTATCACAACATATTTGATATATTTCCAAGTCAAGAGGGTGAGAGGCTTGGAAGGGAACTTGCAAAGGTTGGTGTTCCTGTGTGTTTAATGCCTTTGTCCTTCTTTAGAGACTACAACCCACTCTATATGGAAATAGAGTGGTTGGAAGGTGCTGTCTGACGATCTTGCATGAATTTCTGCAGTGCATCTTGTAGATGGTACACACTTCTGCTACTGTGGGTCGGTGTTGGGGGGAATGGATGTTTGTGGATGTGGTGCCAATCAAGCAGGCTAGTGTCAAGCTTCGAATGTTTGTTGTAGCTGTACTAATCCAGGAATATTTCATCACATTCTGACAGAGTTCTTACCCCACTTTCGGGGTATAGTTTAGCTTGGAAAACTGTGGATTTCCCATCATGGACAATTTATTTGGCTTGTACAAGGGAATTGGATTTTCCTGCCGGGTAATTCCTTTCAGGTTGGAATCCTCTAAGTCTCCAATGAAATGAAATCCTTTGGAGGATTCTAATTAAAATAAGTCGAATAGTTAATTAGAATATGTTTCACTATTAAGTACATTGTGTCACTCCTCAGTAACAATTATCAGAACACACCCACCAGTTAAATGATAAAAAAAAGTCTGGGCTCCTTACTTTTCAGCCATTAAGTTGCCCAATTCCAATTCCAATGCCAATGCAGTCTTATTAGAAATTTCCTGTCATGCAGTGAACTGTCGAAATAGTGCAAATAAAGCTCCCTTGTGTTGAAAGTGACTCAATGTCACTCTCTGCTGGCCACCACACTACTGCACATGGGGTGTTGAATGGAGAAAACACTCAAGGATTCAATCGGGGAGGGAGAGGAAGAGGCAGCAGCTCCCAACATCATCTAATACACACACTCGGAGACACACATATAAGGCAGATGTGGAGAGGGTTGCAACTGGACGTAGACCTCTCAGTGTGGAACATGGTCATGGGGGAAATGTTGTGCCCTCTCCCGAGTGGGTAAATGATTTGTCTTTGTGCATTATTCATGACATTATACACATTAAATAGAATGCTTTCACTTCACCAGACCTAAAACAGAACTCTGCGTTTTCTTCACAGATACTACCAGACTGCTTTGCTTTTCCAGTATCTTCTATGTTTGTTTCTGATTTACGGCATCCACAATTCGTTCAATTTTTATTTTGCAATGTGAGACATACACAGACTCTGATATTTCCTCCTCAAAAATCTGCTACTTATGCAGTGATGTGGCTGTCCAGTACAAGGTGGTATTTTATCACGTCAAGCACACGCTGGACAGAGAGAGAACACGAGAGAGGCAGACAGGATTCAGTCCAAATATAATAGAGATCCCATTGACAGAGAGACTGACATGGAGAATCACACACAGATCTGAAAGAAGGAGAAAGAGAGGATAGAGAGAAAAGGTGGAGAGAAGGACAGAGAGAAGAACAGAGAAGGCGGGAGAGAGAACAGAGAGACAGAAGGACGGCAGAGTGAAGGATGTTTCTCGCTATCCCAGTTACTCCCAGCGCTCTTGATATTTTCTGACACTCCCCATCTCCTGGGGTTTGCTTCTGCCTGGAAATATATCAGCGTGTCTCTACGTTTGTCACTGAGTCATAGTTGTACAGCACAGAAACCTTGCGGTCCAATTTGTCCATACCGATCTGATATCCAAAAGTGCTCTCATCCCATTTGCCAACTCTCTTAATCCGGTCTACCCACCCGCGTTGACCACTTTCTTCCTCAGAGACTCAGGGGCATGGTCAGTCTAATTGGTCCCTTTCCCCTTTCCCTCAAAGATGCACCATGCCTGGCCTGGAGGACTAACTAGCCGTTTCACAGACCACATTAATTCAGTGCAAGTTTCTAGTCTTCAGCCATCCTGGGCACACTGTCATCAGGAGGTCACTTCACGCCCCTTTGAATCCCCCATCCACTGTTTTGGATAATAGTGGTGGTAAAATGTGGGACAGATGCGGTGTAAGGAGGATCCCACT
>NW_025176498.1:0-2018 GCF_004010195.1 Chiloscyllium plagiosum | reverse complement strand
GTCCATTATAGAGAACAGCAGTCCCTGTGTACACTATAGACAACAGCAGTCCCTGTGTACATTACAGAGAACAGCTGTCCCTGTGTACATTATAGAGAACAGCAGTCCCTGTACATATTACAGAGATCAGCAGTCCCTGTCTACATTATAGAGAACAGCAGTCCCTGTGTCCATTACAAAGAACAGCAGTGCCTGTTTACACCTTAGAGGACTGAAGTCACTGTGTGCACAATAGAGAACAGCAGTGCCTGTGTATGTTATAGAGAACATCAGTCCCTGTGTACACTATAGAGAACAGCAGTCGCTGTTTACATTACAGACAACAGCAGTCCCTGTGTGCATTACAGGGAACAGCAGTCCCTGTGCACATTAGAGAGAACAGTTCTCCCTTTATCCATTATAATGAACAGCAGTCCCTGTGTCCATTACAAAGAACAGCAGTCCCTGTGTACATTATCGAGAACAGCAGTCCCTCTGTATATTATAGAGAACACCAGTCCCTCTGCACTTTATAGAGAACAGCAGACCCTGTGTACATTACAGAGAACAGCAGTCCGTGTGCACATTATAGAGAACAGCAGACCCTGTGTCCATTGTAGAGAACAGCAGTCCCTGTGTATATTATAGGGAACAGCAGTCCCTGTGACCATTATAGAGAACAGAAGTCGCTGTGTACATTATAGAAAACAGCAGTCCCTGTGTACATTATAGAGAACATCAGTACCTCTGTATAATCTGGAGAACAGCATTCCCTGTGTCCAATATAAAGAACAGCAGTCCCTGTGAAAATTAAAGAGAACAGCAGTCCCTGTCTACATTTTTGCGAACAGCAGTACCTGTGTAAATTATAGCAAACAGCTGTCCCTGTGTACTTGACAGAGAACAGCAGTCACTGTGTACATTACAGAGAACAGCAGTGTCTGTGTCCAACACAGAGAACAACAGTGCCTGTGTGCATTATAGAGAACAGCAGTGTCTGTGTACACTATAGAGAACAGCATTGACTGTGTACAGTGTAGAGAACAGCCGTCCCTGGGTACACTATAGAGAACAGCAGTGTCTGTGTACACTATAGAGAACAGCAGACCCTGCGTACATTATAGAGAACACAGTCCTTGTGTACATTATAGAGAACAGCAGTCCCTGCGTATACTTTGGAGAACAACAGTCCCTGTGTGCATTATAGCGAACAGCAGTCCCTGTGTCCATTATAGAGAACAGCAGTGCCTGTGTACATTATAGAGAACATCTGTCCCTGTGTACATTTTTGAGAACAGCACTCCATGTGTGCATTATAGAGAACAGCAGTCCCTGTGTACATTATAGAGAACAGCAGATCTTGTGTACATTATAGCGAACAGCAGTCCATGTGTACATTATAGAGAACATCTGTCCCCGTGTACATTTTTGAGAACAGCAGTCCATGTGTACATTATAGAGAACAGCAGTCCCTGTGTACATTACCGAGAACAGCAGTTCCTGTGTACGTTATAGCGAACAGCAGTGCCTGTGTCCATTATAGAGAACAGCAGTGCCTGTGTACATTATAGAGAACAACAGTCCCTGCTTACCTTACAGAGAACAGCAGGCCCTGTGAACATTATAAAGAACAGCAGGCCCTGTGTACACTATAGAGAACAGCAGTCCCTGTGCACATTATAGAGAACAGCAGTCCTGTGTACTTTATAGAGAACAGCAGTCACTGTGTGCACAATAGAAAACAGCAGTCCCTGTGTACATTACAGAGAACAGCAGTCCATGTGTACACTATTGAGAACAGCAGTCCCTGTGTCCATTATAGAGAACAGCAGTCCCTGTGTACACTAGAGAGAATAGCAGTCCCTGTGAACATTATAGAGAACAGCAGTCCATGTGTACACTATTGAGAACAGCAGTCCCTGTGTCCATTATAGAGAACAGCAGTCCCTGTGTACACTATGGAGAACAGTAGTCCCTATATACATTATAGAGAACAGCAGTCTCTGTGTACAGTATTGAGTACAGCAGTCCCCCTGTAC
>NW_025176497.1:0-2018 GCF_004010195.1 Chiloscyllium plagiosum | reverse complement strand
TGGAGCCCGAACCCTGCACCAATGAATTATAGAGACCGAGGAGAACGCGTGTCCCCGCCACAGAGGACCGACAGTTCACGGACGCCCGGAGCAAGATCATTCTCTCGTCTTTAATGGCCTTTCTATCGCTCAGGTCCCCGCCCTAAACCCCGGGGAACGTTGGGGGGGGGGGGGGTCGGGAGTGTTGTGGGCCGAGTGCGCGGGTAAGCCCCACCCCACCCCTTCCCATCCTTCCCCTCCTTCCCAGCATCCTCCTGGCCGCCTCCACCCCTTCGAAGTAGAAAGCGGCCCAGAACTCCCGGTCGGAGGCGGGAACCCAGACCAGGCCGGCGTTGGAGACGGGGGGAGGGGCGGGGCGGGGCTGTGGTCCGACGGGTCGGGGGGGGGAGGGGGAGGAGAGGACCGGCGCTCCCCTCCCCCTGCCGGGACCCCCTCCCCCGGCGACCCCTCGACCCTCCCGGAAGTGGCGCCGCACCCAGAGGGAGGCCTTGTCCGGGCCTAGCGGGGCCTGGGGGGTTTCCGGCCCCCGGTGGGGGGGGCCGCTGGCCGGCAACGGGCTGGGAGCGGAGGGGGCGAGGGGCGAGGGAACGAGCTCCGCCTCCTCCTCAGCTCCCTCCGCCCGTCCCGGCGCCCCGAGGGGCGGAGGGATCGCCGCCTCCTCTGATGGAGGGTCGCTCCCTCCCTCCTCCTCCTCCTCTTCCTCGCGGTCCCCTTCCTCCACCTCCTCCCCCTCCTCCACTAACAGACGAAGGCTCGGGCCTACGATGTAGGCCTCGGGTAGGCCCAGGATCAAGCCTGAGGCCTGTGAGTTGCTGGGCGGTTGCTCCTCTGTCTCCCTGTCCTCCTCCTCTTCCTCCTCGCAGTCAACTCCCTCCTCCTCTTCCTCCAGCGTGTCGCCCTGCGGATGAAGGCTCGGGCCAACTATGTAGGCCTCGGGTAGGCTCAGGATGAAGCCTGAGGCCTGTGGGTTGCTGGGCGGTCGCTGTTCCCGCTCCTCCTCTTCCTGAGCCAGGTAGGCCTCTGCAGCCTGGCCCTGACCCTCGCCCTGACCCAGGGCTGGCCCTCCCTGCGCTAGGCCTGGCTCTGACACTCCGGCCTGGGCCTGGTGCTCCAGAGGGCCGAGGGCAGGGGGCGGTGCCACCCCGGGCCTAGCATCGGCCTCGACCGTCCGCGCGGGAGCCTCCTCATCCCCTCCGCCCCTCCACGCGCCTCCCCTGACCCCACCCGCAAGGCCGTCGGTCGCCCTGGCGACGGGGCCCGAGAGGCCGGGAGGTGCCAGAAGGCCCCGCCCAGCACACCCCCGCCCGGTGGCGGAGGGGGGACGGCGCGGGCCGAGGGGCGGGGCCCCCTGCCCGACCCCGACCCCTGCGCCGTCGCCCCCTGGGGGCGGGGAGCGGCTCCCGGGAGAGCGAGAGAGGCCGTCGGGCCTAGCGTTCAGGCTCGAGAGTTCGGAAGAGGAGCAGGAGGAGGGGGTGGAGGAGGGGGTGGGGGAGGGGGAGGGGCTCCCCGAGGCGGCCCACCAGCCGTCCCCCACCCCCGGTGAGGTGGGAGGAAGCGGAGGAGGAGGAGGAGGAGGCAGGAGGGCGAGTCGAGGCCTACCCGTCGCGGGGAGAGGCCTAATGCCCGGTGGTGAAGGGAGGCGAGGCCTGAGGGGGAGAGAGGGGAAGGCGCAGGAGGGGGAATGCGGAGGAAGCGGGAGGCGCCGGCAGACGGTAGTGAGGGTGAGGCGGTACAGCAGGACCCCGGGCCGAATGGCCTCCAGTTCAACCACCGAGGTGAGGGCGCAGCGGGGGAGGGCCTCTCTGGGCAGAGGGGGTGGCCTCCCCTTGGAGTCACGATCCTCCGTTCCCTCGGCACCCTCCGATCCCTCAACTCCCTTCGCTCCGCTCCCTCGGAGTTTGCCCTCAGGACCTGGGGGCGAGAAAGAGGGAGGGGTGTGGGGAAGGGGGAGGGAACGGTCAGTGTTTACCTCGACCTCAACCCTACCGCCCCCCCTCCCTCACTTCCCCCTCTCCCTC
>NW_025176496.1:0-2018 GCF_004010195.1 Chiloscyllium plagiosum | reverse complement strand
TAATCGAAATAACCTGCATATCTTTAGAATGCCAGAGGAAACTATAGCACCAGGAGGAATCCTATGACAACACGGGAAGAATGTGGAAATTCCATGCAGGCCACCACGCAATGATAGAGTTGAACCCGTGTCTTTGGTGCTGGGAGGCAACAATGCTAACCACTAAGGACGCCATTGTATGTGAGTAGTTAAGTAAAGGTTGTGCAATGTCGGAATTGTTCAGAGTATCGAATCATTCCCTCATGCTCAAGATAATTTGATGTGATCCATGGAGCGATACAGAACAGAACAGAAACACTCATCCAATGCGTCCATGCCGACCAAGTTTCCCAACTGAACTAGCCTCTTTTGCCGGCATTGTTTCCATCTCCCTCCTCATCTTTTCTCTTTATGCACTTGTGCCTCTGCCTTTTAAATGTGACTGTGCCTGCTTCTAGCACTTCCTCTGGCAGTATATTCGACATACGAACCGCAGTTTGTACGAAACGTTTGCCTTCAGATCCCTTATAATTCTTTCTCCTCTCGCCTTAAAATTATGCTTTCTTGTTTTGAACTGTTCTTTCCTCGGCAAAGGACATTTGTTATTCACCAACATCCTGTGAAACAGTGAACAATATCCCAGCCTATCCATCCTCTCGATGTAACGAAGTCACGGTCACAAATCGTACTTCCCGCCACCCCACACTAGCCATGAAACGTTTGGGCAACATTCCTGCAAATTTTCAACGCACCTTCTCCAGTTTCATAATCGCCTTGGGACAGTACCTGCGAGTCTGGAATCTGGGGATAGCATATAAAATTAATTTAATTTAAATTGAATGGATTTGGCGGTGTGATGCAGATGAAATAATAACATAATTCTCAAGAAGTATGATGACACGAGCATGGCTTTATTGATTTATATGTAAAAGCCAATGACAACTCATGAAACATTAGTCAGGTTTGTGAATTTCAAAGCTGCCAAGAAAGAACGATGCTGTACATAGCATGTGCACATGTCCTCGACAAGCATAATTCCACGTCAGTAAGATAATATAAATTTGAAAGCATTGAGCAGTCGGTGACATTATCCTGTTGTTTGGGAATTATGTGTGGTACTGAAATAGAGACGATTAAGCTTTAATCTGGTTTGTACATGGAATAATTGAAACTTGTGAGAGTGCTGCATTCTTAGTTGCATGTGGCAGTGATCGTGAAACCACAATAGAATAAGTCAGTGAATGCAGAAAATGCAATGACTTACTTGAGATGATGAGAATTGATTTGGTATTCCGTGGAAAATATATGCTGGGCAACCTTTAGCAGGAAGTGAGTTCGACAGTGATGGATTTCTACGTGGATAGATTCAAGTGAAGTACAATTGATTGAAAATTCTATATTCAGTTTACTTTGTGTTAATTCCCGTACATACGAATGAAGAAATTGCCACTATACGTGTTCATGCCTGCCGAATGTAATGCACCTCGTTTTTTTTAAATGATGCTTAAGTATCTGCATTTTGTAGAAACTAACGTCTCCAGTCAAATTAATTATGTGATTGGTGCCGAATGTAAGCACCTCGTTTTTTTTTAAATGATGCTTAAGTATCTGCATTTTTTAGAAACTAACGTCTCCAGTCAAATTAATTATGTGATTGGAATGTCAGCAATTATTTGCAACTGTGTCATTTCAAGCAGTGATTGCAAGGCCCGGGCAGCAGATGCAACCTTGCTAGCCTTTGCTCTCATAATCACAGCTGGCTGAAAAATGCCTCGGTCTCTGCCACAGGCTGCGGTGATCTCTAGCAAAGATGACCCAGTGCATATGCCTATACTTCACCCTCTTCATTTCGGCAATTTAAAAGTATATTTTAAATCTGAAATAATGCTCGTGTCACTCGAATATGGGTCGCTCCTGAGACGGTGAATGTGGGAGGACTGATTAGGTGGGAAGTAATGGGAGAAGATGTTACATTGTTCTGACCAGAACCATAACGAGAGTAAGATCAGTGACAATCTCGATGATGAGATTTTCTCACT
>NW_025176495.1:0-2018 GCF_004010195.1 Chiloscyllium plagiosum | reverse complement strand
GATGTGATTATCCGAGATAATTCCTGTAGATGTAATTATCAGAGATACTTCCTGGAGATGTGATTATACCGAGATAATTCCTGTAGATGTAATTATCAGAGATACTTCCTGGAGATGTGATTATCCGAGATACATCCTGTAGATGTGATTATCCGAGATACTTCCTGTAGATGTGATTATCCGAGATACTTCCTGTAGATGTGATTATCAGAGATTCTTCCTGTAGATGTGATAATCAGAGATTCTTCCTGTAGATGTGATTATCCGAGATACATCCTGTAGATGCGATTATCTGAGATACTTCCTGTAAATATGATTATCCGAGATAATTCCTATAGATGTAATTATCAGAGATACTTCCTGCAGATGTGATTATCCGAGATACTTCCTGTAGATGTAATTATCAGAGATACTTCCTGGAGATGTGATTATCCGAGATACATCCTGTAGATGTGATTATCCGAGATACTTCCTGCAGATGTGATTATCAGAGATACTTCCTGTAGATGTGATTATCAGAGATACTTCCTGTAGATGTGATTATCCGAGATACGTCCTGTAGATGTGATTATCCGAGACACATCCTGTAGATGTGATTATCAGAGATACTTCCTGTAGATGTGATTATCAGAGATACATCCTGTAGATGCGATTATCAGAGATAGTTCCTGTAAATGTGATTATCCGAGATACATCCTGTAGATGTTATTATCAGAGATACTTCCTGTAGATGTGATTATCAGAGTTACTTCCTGGAAATGTGAATATCCGAGATACTTCCTGCAGATGTGATTATCCGAGATACTTCCTGTAGATGTGATTGTCCGAGATACATCCTGTAGATGTGATTATCAGACATACTTCCTGTAGATGTGATTATCCGAGACACTTCCTGCAGACGTGATTATCCGAGTTACTTCCTGCAGATGTGATTATCAGAGATACATCCTGTAGATGTGATTATCCGAGATACTTCCTGTAGATGTGATTATCCGAGATACTTCCTGTAGATGTGATGATCAGAGATACATCCTGTAGATGTGATTATCCGAGATACTTCCTGGAAATGTGATTATCCGAGATACATCCTGCAGATGTGATTATCAGAGATACATCCTGTAGATGTGATTATCCGAGATACTTCCTGCAGATGTGATTATCCGAGATAATTCCTGTAGATGTGATTATCCGAGATACATCCTGTTGATGTGATTATCCGAGATACTTCCTGTAGATGTAATTATCCGAGATACTTCCTGTAGATGTGATTGTCAGAGACACATCCTGTAGATGTGATTATCCGAGATACTTCCAGTAGATGTGATTATCAGAGATACTTCCTGCAAATGTGATTATCCGAGATACTTCCTGTAGATGTGATTATCCGAGATACTTCCTGTCGATGTGATTATCCGAGATACTTCCTGTAGATGTGATTGTCAGAGATACATCCGGCAGATGTGATTATCAGAGATACTTCCTGCAGATGTGATTATCCGAGATACTTCCTGTAGATGTGATTATCAGAGATACTTCCTGTAGATGTGATTATCCGAGATAATTCGTGTAGATGTGATTATCAGAGACACATCCTGTAGATGTGATTATCCGAGATACTTCCAGTAGATGTGATTATCAGAGATACTTCCTGTAAATGTGATTATCCGAGATACTTCCTGTCGATGTGATTATCCAAGATACTTCCTGCAGATGTGATTATCCGAGATAATTCCTGTAGATGTGATTATCAGAGACACATCCTGCAGATGTGATTATCCGAGATACTTCCAGTAGATGTGATTATCAGAGATACACCCTGTAAATGTGATTATCCGAGATACTTCCTGCAGATGTGATTATCCGAGATACTTCCTGTAGATTTGATTATCAGAGATCCATCCTGTACACGTGATTATCCGAGATACTTCCTGCAGATGTGATTATCCGAGATACATCCTGTAGATGTAATTATCAGAGATACTTCGTGCAGATGTGATTATCCGAGATACTTCCTGTAG
>NW_025176494.1:0-2018 GCF_004010195.1 Chiloscyllium plagiosum | reverse complement strand
TGCAGGTCGAATCAGTAGTTCAGAAGGTAAATGTATTGATGCCATTTATTCTGAGAGGACTTGAATGTAAAAGCTTACTTCTGAAGTTTCTCCAAGGTTCTGGTCAGATCATGTTTGGAGTACTGTGCGCGAATTTGGAGCCCGCCTTCTATGGAAGAATATACTGTCTCAGAGCATGTTCAGAGGAGGTACACAAGGAATGAAAAACTAACCATATGTGGTGGGTTTGAGACTTTGAGTCTGTACTCGATAAAGTTTAGAACTATGAGGGGGGATATAGTTGAAACTTACAGAATAATGAAAGACCTGGAGATAGTGGATGTTGAGAAAATGTTTCCATTGAAAGTCGAGACGGGAACCCAAGGGCACAGCCATTGACTAAAGGGAAGACATTTTAGAACAGAGATAAGGAGAAACCTTTACAGCCAGAGAGTGGTGAATCGATGGAATTGACTGCCACAGACGTCTCTGGAGGTCAGGTTATTGAGTACAATTAAGACGGAGATAAATATGTCCTTGATTGTCAACGGATTGAGGGTTATGGGGAGAAAGTGTAAGAATGGTTTGAGAAACCTATCAGTCATAACTGAATGGCAGAGTTGTCTCAATAGGTTGAGTGGACAAATTTATGTTTCTATGTCTTATGGTCTTATTACTATTGGTTGACCTTGTTCATGATTGTAGATGTGTCCATGAAAATGTTCATTATAAGGATTATGAAGAGTAATGTTCCAATACTGATGACTGGGCAATATCATGCTCCATCGCTCCCAGACATTTCTCCAATTTTCTATCTTTTCTCTCTTCCACGATACGATGATCATGCTATAATTGAAGTCCTGTAAATGATACTTCATCACAGTTCATTGTAATTGATAACATCAAGAGCATCATCCTCTAGTTTGCCTTCTCTGCTCCGAGAATAACAATCTGAAATTGCATTTGTCAGGTACTTTTCTCTGTTAACATATTCATGCCATTTCAATGTTTTAAACCTATGGTGTATTAGGAACACTTTCCCATCAGATTATGAATCGATAAAGGTTCTCACAATGTTTTATTGATATTGCATTGACTGATCAGGAGTTACAGCTGTATGTTTCCATTTCCGATCCTCTCGTATTACTCCCATATCCAAGGCAGTTTGAGTGATTATACAAAATCTATCTGCCATCTCAAACGTCCTTCCCTCAGTCACCCTCGCGTATGCCATTTAGAACTTGTAACTTTTGAATCTTTTAAAAATCAATAATAAAACACCATTGGATTGAAAGCGGTTAACTAGAGTTATTTGTTCAGCGACCGTGATTAACATCAGTCTCAGTGGATCCTCAATGTGTCAGTCAAATGTGTGCCTCTTCTTTAAATGAGAGACTCATTTCAATCTGTTATTCCATAATATGAGCGTGAGCATCACCGGCTGCACTAACAGGAATCAGCAGCTCCGGAGAGAGCAGCAGGAGAATTCAGAATCTGAGAACAACAGACTGTAATGTCCCAACAATGGATCAGAATCTGAAAACAATAGACAGTAATGTCCCAACAATGGGGAAGAATCTGAGAATACCAGACTGGAATGTTACCACAATGGACAGGAATTTTTACGAGGGTATTTACTGGTTTTCTCAGCCTTGGATATCATTAGCATCTCGGATCCAGGATATCATTTGGATTATTCAAGGTGTTTACTATCCGATTCTTGCTGTGGTTGGTGTTCCTGGTAAGTCTCTCTATCTGTTTATTAAAACAGCTTGAATAAAATTGCTGCTTCTGACATGTAAACTTGGGAAGTTAGTAGTCAATGTTTTCAATTCCAAACACAATTTCCTTTCCTTACAAATTAAATCTAGCAATTAACTATTTAAGAATTACACATTGGTTTGCGAGGAGGAATCAGAAATTTTTCAAATGGCATTGTATTTTTTCTCCTACGCAGATTTGCATATGCTGCCCACCCCCCACCTCAGCAGGACCACCAGCATGATGCCCCAGTCTGATTCTTAGCCTCAGTGCAACAT
>NW_025176493.1:0-2018 GCF_004010195.1 Chiloscyllium plagiosum | reverse complement strand
TCATACTGACTGATGCCCTCACCCAATTTAGGGCGTGCCCTACTCTCATTCCCGCATCAAGTACTGTCCTGTCCCAATTCTCCCATTTGGTGCTCACTGCATCAGTTCTCCAGCGATCAGATTTTCCTTTTCCCAATTCTCTTGTTTCGATAAGCCCTTGCCCAACTTTTCCATTCAGGTTTTCATTAGAATGATTCTCCACGTTCGTGGAGTGCTGCCAGAAATTGAAAATTGAGACGTAGAGAATTTGGACCAAAGTGTCTGTTTCCATGTTGTACATCTCTATGATTGTATGTCTTTACTTATGGCTCCACGGTTTGCAAAGATTTCTCCCATTTACAAATCCTGCATAAATCCTGAAACTTCACCAACTCTCCCATTATTATTATTATCATTCTGCTCAATTAAAAGGCACCTGCATGAATTCTCCAATTATTGTTGCCCTGCATCAATTCCTTCCATTTAATTGTTTCCTGAAACACTTCTTCCACGTGCAGGTGCCCTGCTGAACTGTTTTCATTTAGTGATGCACTGAACTGAATCTTGCAATATGTCATCTTTTTATTGATTCCCTGGCCCCTATTCCCCAATTTAGAAATGCTTTGCTTGAATTTTCTAATATATTGACACTCCCACCAATTTTCAATGTAATGGCACTGTGCACTGAATCTCCCATTTATTGATTCCCACTAAATCTCCCAGTTACTCATATCCCTGTACTAATTCTTCCATTTACTGATGGCCTAGCTGATTCTACCATTTAAGGGTGCCCTACTCTAATTCCCCCATTTCCTGGTGCCATGCTCCCATTCTCAAATTTAGCTCCACTGGGCACCAGGTCTTCCATTCCGTATTTCCCTGCAACAATTCTCCCATTTAGTAGCCTGCTGCCAGAATTCTCTAATCTTGGAGATCCCTGCATCAAATCTTCAAATTACCGATCCTACACGTTATCCTCCCTTTAGTGGTGAACTGCGCCAACTCCCCCATTTCGTGGTGCACTGTACTGAATCTGGAACACTAATCCTTTGCAACATTTGTCCTAGTTACTGATTCACTGCCCGTGTTCTCCCATTTGCTCCAATTCTCGAAGTTATCAGCACCCTGCACCAGGTCTTTCATTTACTGATGCCCCACATCAAATCTCCAATTCAGTGTTGCTTAGCACCACTTTCCCCAATTACTGACATTCTGAACAAGTTCTCCTCACAATGCTGCCTTACACCAATCCTCATATTGACTGAGGCCCTCGAACGCTTTTTGGGTGCCCTCCTCTAAATCGCCCATCAAGTATTGTACTGCCCCAATTCTCCCATTTAGTGTTACACTGTACCAATTCTCCCATTATCTGATGCCCTGTTACATTTCTCACATTTTGATAAGCCCTTGCCCATTTCTCCCATTAAGTAGTTCCTTGCAATGATTGTTTAATTTCGTGGTGCGCTGTCAGAATTCTTAAATTGTGGCATGTACAAGTTAGACCGAAGGATCTGTTTGTGTGTTGTAAATCTCTATGATTATATTATTCTATTTATGGCTATTTCTCCCATTTTCCAATCCTGCACAAATCCTGGAACTGCATCAATTCTCCCATTGAGTGTTATCCTGCCCCAGTTCTCCCACTTCGAATTTAATGGCACCTGCATGAATTTTCCAATTTTTGTGAGAAGATTTGTAGCTCGGGTGCTCGTTGTTGTGATTCTATTCGCCGAGCTGGGAATTTGTGTTGCAGACGTTTCGTCCCCTGTCTAGGTGACATCCTCAGTGCTTGGGCTCACCCATCTCTGGACTCATAGCAGAAGCTGTAATGCAAAAATTAGAACAAACAGACGTACCACAAATTCAACCCAAACTCTGGGTCAGATGATACCTTTGTAATCATTAAAAGCACAGAAATAGAAAACACACACCGGATCATCAACGCCACACCCACAGGAATCCGATTCACTGGAGAGGAAGAAAACGACAACCAACTCCCATTCCTGGACGTGATGGTACAGAGAACACCAAACAGACAA
>NW_025176492.1:0-2018 GCF_004010195.1 Chiloscyllium plagiosum | reverse complement strand
GGTTCCTAGGCGGAAAATGAGGCGCTCTTCCTCGAACCATCGTGTTGCTATGGTCTGGCGATGGAGGAGTCCAAGGACCTGCATGTCCTTGGTGGAGTGGGAGGGGAAGTTGAAGTGTTGAGCTACGGGGTGGTTGGGTTGGTTGATCCGGGTGTCCCAGAGGTGTTCTCTGAAACATTCAGCAAGTAGGCAGCCTGTCTCCCCAATATAGAGGAGGCTACCTCGAGTGCAGCGGATGCAATAGATGATGTGTTGGAGGTGCAGGTGAATTTGTGGCGGATATGGAAGTATCCCTTGGGGCCTTGGAGGGAAGTAACGGGGGAGGTTTGGGCGCAAGTTTTGCATTTCTTGCGGTTGCAGGGGAAGGTGCCGGGAGTAGAGGTTGGGTTGGTGGGGGGTGTGGACCTGACGAGGGAGTCACGGAGGAGTGGTCTTTTCGGAACGCTGATAGGGGAGGGGTTATCAGCGTTAAAAGATGCTAACAAAATTGGGAGCTTTTTGTTGCTTGCTCTTCACAACTCCTAATCAGTGTGCAAGAAGATATTAACATGGATGTGGATTCTGCTGGCAATTCTGCAGTTGCCAGAATGATGTTCTGGCAACTGCAGCTGTGTTTTTCGCAACGACTTGCGTTCTCCTGTTTTGAAGGAATATTACCTTCTACTTTATGAACAAACCTGGAAAGATTGTTCATAAATTATCATTGTTCTGTTACATAAACGCAAGCTTTTATATTGATCCTGGACTTTTGGTCTTTGAATGATTTTACCACGAATTCTCCCGTCTGCTGCAACTATATTACTTAATAATCTTACGGTAAGGCATATTTTATTGGCTAGTCAGGTTCACAAGGGACTAAATGTGCAGGGCAAGAGCGGGTGTCAGAGAAACAGAGGTGGAGAGCAGAACGAAATATGTAGTTTTACTCTTCACCAAGTCTGGCAGCTTCATGGTATTCTGATTGGCTGATGTAATAGAAAATAGAACATTGTAGAGCAATGCAGGCGGGCCTCGATGTTAGAACGGACTTTGGAAACAAATTGAAACCTATCAATCCGACCCTATATAATTTTCATTCATATGTTTATCCAATGACCACTGAAATGCCCTACTGTTGCAGGCAGTGCGTTCCATGCCCCACTACTCTCTGAATAAAAGAACGAACTCTGACATCGGTCATGCATCTATCAGCCCTGAATTTATAGCTACGCCCCCTCGTGTTAGCCATCATCATCTGAGGGAAATGGCTCCCACCGTTCATCGTATCTAACCACTTGATATCTCAGTTAAGTCACCTCTCAACCTTCTTCTCTCTAATCAAAACAGCCTCAAGTCTTCAGTGTTTCCTCATAAGGCCTTCCATCCATACCAGGCAAGATCCTATTAAATCTCCTCTGAACCCTTCCCAAAGTTTCCACATCCTTCCCATTATGCGGTGACCATTATGTGTGCAATACCCCAAGTGCGGCCTCACCAGAGTTTTGTACAGCTGGAGCGTGACCTCATGGCTCTGAAACTCAATGCCTCTACCACACCATATGCCTTCTTAAAAGTCCTATCAACCTGGGTGGAAACTTTCAGGGACCTCTGTATATGAATATCGAGCTCTCTCTGTCCTTCTACACCAATGAGAATGTTACTATTCGCCACGTATTCTTTACTTCTTGTACTCCTTCCAAATATATATTTCACATATTACACATTCACAAGTGTTGATTTCAATGATTATGTTTTGTTATTGTATATATGGGAAAAGTCAATTGGATGCTGCGGACATGAAATTGCTGGACAAATACATTTATTTCTCGAATGAATCCATCCAAGTTCAGAGAACAAGTCAAGAGAGTGGTGAAGAATCCGCTGACAGCAAATATTCTATTAATTTATAAAGACATTATATTTTCAAACGCTAACTGCCTGGCCTTGAGTTTCCAACCTTTTAATCAACCGAAATGTGGACAGGCTTTCGATCTGTTAATGTGTCCAGAAAAATCTATCTATCTATCTATCTATCTATC
>NW_025176491.1:0-2018 GCF_004010195.1 Chiloscyllium plagiosum | reverse complement strand
TGTGCACTTTTGGTCCCCTTACTTGAGAACGAAGTACTGGTACTGGTGGGGGAAGGGGTGCACAGGAGGTTCACTGGGTTGATTCCGGAGTTGAGGGGGTTAGCCTATAAAGAGAGACTGCATACATTAGGATTATTTTCTTTCGAATTTAGAAAAATGAGGGGGCAATCTTACTGAAACACAAAACATTGAACAGAATAGATTAGATAGCATTATAAAGGATGCTTCCACTTGTGGGTGAAATTCAGACAGGAGGGCATAGCCACAGGATTAGAGAGAGAAGATTTAGGACTGAGTTCAGAAGGACGTTCCTCACAAAGACGGATGTTCTTATATGGAATACCTTGCCCAGCGAAGAAGTTGACGCTCGTGCAACAAATTTTTTTAAAAGTGATACTTCTTTTGAACAATAAATGAAATAAGGGATACAGCGAGAGTGGGCTTAAGCGTATTTGAGTCTTTAGAAAGATCAGCAATGATGTCATTGAACGGCGGAGTAGGCTTGAAGGGCCGGACAGCCTATTCCTGCTCGGGTTTTTAGGCTCTATGCATTTATGTGTCACAAAATCAACGATGCAGAGGGAAGACTCCATGGGGCCAGTTGGTTCAGGTGTTGGGAGTGAAGGCAGAGTGCAACAGAGTTTCATGTAGGGAATGGTCCCTGTGGATGGTGGACAGGGACTGAAGAGGGATATATATCTGATGATGGTATCTCTCTAGAGGTGGTCGAAATTTAAAAAAAATCGATGATCACTTGAATCACCACTGCGAATACATTAGCCAACTTTTATAGGTGCGCCATTGAGATTATTATGTCTGGATGTATCAGTACCTGGTATGGCACCTGTACCATTCAAGATCGGAGATGTCTACAGCGAGTGGTGAACTCGGCCCGGACAATCACAAAGGCCAACCTATTATATGAGTACATATTATTTATACATCTATGCTAGTTAACACTGAGATCTGTTTGTATTGATCGCAAGATAAAGCTTTTCACTGTGCCTCACTACACGTGACAATAAATTCAATTCAATTCAATTTTGGAATGTCCACGCGATGGATTTTTGGAGCAGCTTGTGATGGAGCCAAGTAGGGAACAGGCAATACAGGATTTAGTGCTGTGCAATGAGGCAGACGTGACAAGGGAGCTGAGATGAAGGAACCCTTAGGAAGCGGTGATAATAACATGATTGAATTTACTCTGTAATTTGAGAGGGAGAATATACAATCAGAGGTAACGGTACTAAAGTTGAATAAAGGCAATTGCAGAGGCATGAGGTAGAAGCTGGATGAAATTGGTGAGAAAGGACCCGAGCAAGAAAGCAGAAAAGTGGAAGTGCAATGGCAGGACTGTCTGAGAGTAATTTAGCAGACACATCCGAGATACATCGTGTGGAAATTGAGGTATGGTGCAGGGTGGTTGAGGCAACCATGACTGACTCAGGAAGTCATCGATAGCATAAAAGCAAAAGAGAAAATATATAGTGTGGCAAAGGGCAGTGGGTAATCAGAGCATTGGGAAGCTCACAAAGACCCACAAAGGGCAATAACAAAACAAATGAGTAGGGTGAAGATTAAATGTAAGCTAACTACTAATATAAAGTAAGAGTGCAGTTGTTTCTTTATTCATATAAACACAAAGAAGAGGCAGAAGTAGACAATAGGCCACTGGAAAATGACACTTGACAGATAGTAGTGGGGAACAAGGAAATATTTGAGGAACTGAAAAATTACATTGTGCCAGTCTTCACAGTGGAAGACATGAGTTATACCCAAACATACAAGAGAATGGGGGAACAGATGTGAGTCTAGTGGCCATCATTGAGAAAGTTCAAGAAACACTGAATGGCCTGAAGGTGGATAAATCATCTGGATCAGGTGGAGTACCCGCCACGTAGACAACGGAAGAAATGCTGGATGCGTTAGTGGAGAACTTTCAGGAATCCGTAGAATCAGGAAGCGTGCTACAGGACCAAAAAAACCACAAACGTGACACCCCATTTTAAAAAGAAACC
>NW_025176490.1:0-2018 GCF_004010195.1 Chiloscyllium plagiosum | reverse complement strand
TTATCAATTTGTGCAAAAGTCCCTTCAACTTATGTGCCCGAAGTAAAGGGGTGAGGGTGGAGATTTGAAAAATCTGCTGAGAGGACACATGGCCCGAACAGCCACGATAGTTCACAATCCTCAGCAAGGTACTGGAGCGTTACCCTTCAGGGGGTGAAACGTTGAAAGTGAAGATCCCATTATTCCAGAACATTGTCATTAAATTGCACATTGAGTGCACGAATTTTCTCAATTCACTGATCAACTGGACCGAGAGCAGACTTGCCAAGAATTATTTGAAAACATCTAGCTGCAGTTAAGTGTTCATGAACCGTCAAAATGTATATCTAAAGTTGAAAACACTAACGTCGGGATAAACACCAGCACATGTTTGAGAGGCAGGAATTGCTCACGTGTGTCAGTGACTGTACGTGGAAGAGAGTGAAGCAGGTCTGTCTGCATGTCTGATAGTGTACGCATGTGACGGCATGCGTGTGAGAGACAGAATGAGAGAGACTGCGTGTGTGACTGAATCTGTTTATGTGATACAGAGAAAATGTTTGAAAGAGTTTGTGTTAGAGTATATGTGAAAATGTGTGTGGATGTGTATTTGTGTGTAAGAGAGAGAGACTGCTTCTGAAGGAGAGGGTCTGCATTCTTGTCTGTGAAATGAGATCATCTCCTTTAAATGCAACATAAATAGCTATTCAGTATTATGTATGAAGCCTTGACAGTCAATCAAACAAATATCGCCAACTTTCTCCAAAGATTTCTTGGGATCTTCTGCATTTGCTAATTAAAACCTGCACAAGTATCAACAAGGATGAGCGCATGAATCAATTCAAATCGTCTCCGGTATTTACTGTACAGATACATGAAAGGCTGTTTGGTCCAGCATAGGGGTACAGTTCACTACGTACAGTAAGGCACGAGGAGGAACCAAAAGCAAGGATAGATGGACCAAATCAGAATACAGAACACATGAGATAATTCAAGAGAATAAAGGAAGAATACAACACGGTTTCGATATTGGCGTTGTGGGGATATTGTCGAGAGTAGTGTCTCAATGTGAGACTGCCCTTGTCCTACCAGATTGTCCAGCTCGTTTGGTTTGAATGGTTCTACATAGTGAGTCTGTGATCAGGACAGATGTATGTCTTGTTCAAGAAGACACATGATATATTTGCCTTCCTTTATCGAGGCACAGATTTTAACTGCCAGAAAGTGATGCTGCAACTGTATTCAATATTAGCAAGGTCTTGGAAAAATTATTGCATGCAGGAGTGAAATCCGGGTTATTATGAAGTGGTCGTTGACCCCCGAACTGAGAACTAAAAAAATGTTGCTAATGTTTGGAACAGATTTTCTGTCGAATTCGCTTAATTGTAAAAATCGTAGCATTTCCTTCTCAAAAGACTGGTCTTGGGAATTCCTCGATGGCCTTTATCTTCATGCTCCTCAGTGTTACCCCTCCATTTCCGAAGCTGTGCCCGAAGCACGCCGTTTCCACCTTCACAAATCCTGTTTTCGCAAGTTTATGATCAATATCTCCGACTGTAGTCTTCCACAGAATTCTGCCAAATGTTCCATGTGATATTTCCACAAATGGCTAAATATCACGAAGTCGTCTATGTGGACAGCACAATCGTCATCCCTGCAACAAATTTGTTCATAAGCCTTTGAAAACTAGCTCTTGCATGTTTCATTTCAAAAAGTATTGCTTTAAATTAATGTCGCCTATTTGGGATCACAAAACCAGAAACATCTCTTGCTCTGTTTTAAATTGCCACTAACGGCAAACTAAGTCCAACTTTTGATGTACGCATCCTGCCCAGATTGCTTTATGCAATTCTTCAGAATTGGTTCTGCGTCAGTTTTAGTCACGGCATTCAACTACAGATAGTCTATCCAGAATCGTTCAGTACCATCACATCTCGCAAACAACACGATTGGCAAATTCCATTGATTCATCTCTATAATCTTCCATTTACTTCTGAAACTGCGTTTTTTTTCAAAGGATTGAACTTGTCGGGGACTTG
>NW_025176489.1:1132-2017 GCF_004010195.1 Chiloscyllium plagiosum | reverse complement strand
TGTGGAGTCTGAGGAGGTAGGGGAAGCCCTAAACGTGATTTTCGCTTCTGTCTTTATGGAAGAAACGAACTTTGTAGTGAATGAAACCATTGAAGAGCAGGTGTGCATGCTGGAATGGATAGAGATAGAGGAAGCTGATGTGTTGAAACTTTTGTCAAACATTAAGATTGAAAAGTCGCCAGGCCCGGTCCAGATTTGGCCTCGGCTGCTTTGGGAAACGAGAAATGCAATTGCTTCTCCACTTGCGAAGATCTTTACATCCTCATTCTCCACCGGAGTCGTACCTGAGGACTGGAGGGAGGCAAATGTAATTGCTCTCTTCAAGAAAGGAAATAGGGAAACCCCAGCAGTTATGGACCAGTAAGTCTCACGTCTGTCATCTGAAAGGTGTTAGAAAGGATTCTGAGGGATAGGATGTATGACCATCTGGAAGAGCATGGCTTGATTAAATGCAGTCAACACGGCTTTGTGAGGGGCAGGTCATGCCTCACAAACTAATCAAGTTCTTTGAGGATGTGACTAGAAACGCTGATGAGAGTCGAGCTGTGGATGTAGTGTATATGGACTTCAGCAAGGCATTTGATAAGGTTCCCCATGGTAGGCTCATTCAGAAGGTCCGAAGGAATGGGATACAGGGGAACATAGCTGTCTGGATACAGAATTGGCTGGCCAACAGAAGACAGCGAGTGGTAGTAGAAGGAAAATATTCTGCCTGGAAGTCAGAGGTGATTGGTGTTCCACAGGGCTCTGTCCTTGGGCCTGTACTGTTTGTTATTTTTATTAATGACTGAGATGAGGGGATTGAAGGATAGGTCAGCAAGTTTGCAGATGACACAAAGGTTGGAGGTGTCATTGACAGTATAGAGGGCTGTTGTAGGCTGCAGC
>NW_025176489.1:0-536 GCF_004010195.1 Chiloscyllium plagiosum | reverse complement strand
TGTAAATAGAGTCAATGGTTGGGAGATTGGCTGTGCACCCAACCTTCTGTAGTTTCTTGCGGTCCTGGGCAGAGCATTGCTGTATGAAGCCGTGACGCACCCAGACAGTATGCTCTCAATGGTGTATCTGTCGAAGTAGTACATGCTGAATTTCCTGAGCCTCCTGGGGAAGAAGAGGCGTTATTGAACCTACTTGACTGTCACACCTATGCAAGAATACCAGGGTAGGTTGTCAGTTATCGTCACTCCGAGGGAGTTGATGCTCTGCACTTCCTCAACCATTGATGTAGATGACGGTGGGTTCCTCTCTTTTCTTTCTGAACTCAATGATCAGTTCCTTACTATTGCCGAATTTGAGAGAGATGTGATTATCATTACACTATGCCACTAAGCATTCAATCTCCTTTCTGTATTCTGACTCATCGTTGTTTGATTTCCATCCTGATTTGGTGATGTCATCAGCGAACTTGTAGCTGGCGTTGTTTGGAATTTGACAACACAGCCGCGCGTGTACAGGGTGTACAGTAGGGGGTGAA
>NW_025176488.1:0-2017 GCF_004010195.1 Chiloscyllium plagiosum | reverse complement strand
AGATTAAATTGGCTGTCTCACTAATGCACTGACTTCATCCTTTCTTCATAACAAAACGGGACCTTGTTTGGTTTTTTGCTCATCCTGCCTAACTCCCTACAACCCCTCAATAATCACATCCCAGCCATTGTCATTCTGCAGCCACATCTCCATAACAACATGTCGATCACATCTGTTCTCTTCAGTTAATGCTGTCATTCCATCTGCCTTGTTGCAAATGCATGGCGCGTGTCACCGAGAGAGGACCTTTGAGGGATGGATAGAGGTCACAGAGTTGGATAGATGTTTGGGAGTGCGACGATGTTGCAGGGTTAAGCATCGCTACAGTTGCTAGCGAATGTTCACAGGAGAAAACATTTTATTGTTTGAAGGAAGTTAGAGACATAAAGCGTCCTTGATTAGATTCCAGAGATAGAGATATGTGTAGGGTTGTGAATCATTACATGGACTATGCTGATCAGGGTGTAGAAACATTCGCATGATTCCAGGATGTGGTACATTTAACAACAGTTGTGGGATCTGGAAAATATCACAGTGCTAGGGAGGATGGTATGGGCTGGAGAATATTACAGGGAAAGGGAGGGTGGTATGGACTGGAGAATGTTGCAAGCACATGGAAGACTGGAGAATGTTGCAGGGATAGGGAGGAAGATGTGGACTGAATAAACTTGAAAGGAGAGATGATTTTATGTTCTGGAATGTACTTCAGAGAGAGTGAATGGCATGCATGCTGTAAGTTACGACAGGTATAGGGAAGAATGTAGAGACTGGAAGAGAGAGTCATAGAGAGGCTTGTGAGAGACCAGATTCACTTATGAACATAGGATGTGCTACAGTGAGCAGAGCCTTTTCCAGATATAAACGAGGATACACTGGCCACAAAGCAGTCACACCAATACATAGGTATATAGGAACTGAAGAAATTGAAGAGATTACACAGACTGGGAGTGTTGTATGCAGTGGAGGAGATTAAACTGATAAGGATGGTTTTAGAGACTCAACAACGTTAAGAAATAATGGGGGTTGCAATGGTGAGAGCACGTTGGAGGATATAGACCTGAAGGAGCTTTCACAGATAGGGATGGCTTTCGGGTCTGGTGGGGGCTGCAAAGTAATGGGGATTGTAGAGACTGGAGGTTTTTACATAGATAGGGAGAGTATTAGTGATCGGCAGAATTCACAAAAACGGGTCTGCAGGACACGACAGAAATCAGAAGGGTTGTATCAACTTGATCGTGCACACAGGCAGGAAAACTTGTGGGGTTTGGAGCAGCTCAACATGATAGGGAGGGGCATGGAGACTGGAGATGTTGCAGAAAGATTACTATGCTTAATGCTTTAGAAATCCACAAGTGTGTCCTGGTTCCTTCTTTATGTTTCTGAACCGCTGTCGATGCGCTTCTGGTACTAATCCGTAAGCGCTTAGAATAGCCTGTTTGGCATATGCATAATCTCTTGACCACTCATGAGAGCGCGCTGCAAATACCTCACTGGCTCTGCCTAATAGCTTAGACTGAACTAGCTTTACCCACAAGACCTCAGGCTACTCCATCTGTCTACCCAATTTTTCAAATGAAGTACAGAGGTCCTCGAAAGGAGAGTCACAGGTAGATAGGATAGCAAAGAAGGCACTTGGTGTGCATTCCTTTATTGGTCAGAGTGTTGAGAACAGGAGTTGGGAGGCCATGTTGCGGCTGTACAGGACATGATTAGGCCACTTTTGGAATACCGTGTGCAAGTCTGGTCTCTTTCTTATCAGAAGGATGTTATGAAACTTGAAAGGGTTCCGAAATGATTTACAAGGATGTTGCCAGGGTTGGAAGATTTGAGCTACAGGGAGAGGCTGAAAGGGCTGGGGCGTCAGAGGTTATGGGTGACCTTATAGAGGTTTATAAAATTATTAGGGGCGACCTTATAGAGGTTTATAAAATCAGGAGAGCCATGGATAGGATAAATAGGCAAAGTCTTTTCCCTGGCGTCGGGTGTCCAGAACTAGAGGGTATAGGTTTAGGGTGAA
>NW_025176487.1:0-2017 GCF_004010195.1 Chiloscyllium plagiosum | reverse complement strand
ACCTAACCTGCACATCCCTGGATACTATGCCCTGTTGACCAATCTGCACACAACTGGATAATATGGCCAATTCACCAAACTGGCACATCCCTGGATACTATGGCTATTTCACCAAACCTGCACATCCCTGTATACTATGGCTAATTCACCTAACCTGCACCTCCATGGATACTACGGCCAATTCACCTAACCTGCACATCGCTGGATACTATGGCCAATTCACCAAACCTGCATATCCGTGGTTACTATGGCCAACTCACCTAACCTGCACATCCCTGGATACTATGGCCAATTCATCTAACCTCCACATCCCTGGATACTATAGCCAATTCATCTAACCTCCACATCCCTGTTTACTCTGGCTAATTCACCTAAACTGTACATCCCTGGATACTATGGCCAACTCACTAAACCTGCACATCCCTGGATACTGTGGCCAATTCAACAAACCCGTACCTCCCTGGATACTATGGCTCTATTCACCTAACCTGCACATCCCTGGATACTATGGCTAATTCACCTAACCTGCACATCCCTGGTTACAAAGGCCTATACATCTAACCTCCACATCCCTGGGGACTATGGCCAATTCACCAAAACTGCACGTCCCTGGATAACATGGCCAATTCAACAAACCTGCACATCCCTGGATACTATGGTCAATTCACCTCTCCTGCACATCCCTGAATACTATGACTAATTCACCTAAACTGTACATCCCTGGATACTATGGCCAACTCACTAAACCTGCACTTCCCTGGATACTGTGGCCAATTCAACAAACCCGTACTTCCCTGGATACTATGGCTCTATTCACCTAACCTGCACATCCCTGGATACTATGGCTAATTCACCTAACCTGCGCCTCCATGGATACTATGGCCAATTCATCTAACCTGCACATCCCTGGATACAATGGCCAATTCATCTAACCTCCACATCCCTGGAGACTATGGCCAATTTACCTAACCTGCACATCCCTGAATACTATGACTAATTCACCTAAACTGTACATCCCTGGATACTATGGCCAACTCACTAAACCTGCACTTCCCTGGATACTGTGGCCAATTCAACAAACCCGTACTTCCCTGGATACTATGGCTCTATTCACCTAACCTGCACATCCCTGGATACTATGGCTAATTCACCTAACCTGCACATCCCTGGTTACAAAGGCCAATACATCTAACCTCCACATCCCTGGGGACTATGGACAATTCGCCTAAACTGCACACCCCTGGATACTATGGCCAATTCACCAAAACTGCACGTCCCTGGATAACATGGCCAATTCAACAAACCTGCACATCCCTGGATACTGTGGTCAATTCACCTCTCCTGCACATCCCTGAATACTATGGCCAATTCACCTAAACTGCACATCCCTGGAAAGGATGACCAATTTACCAAACCTGCACACCCCGGGCACTGTGACCAATTCACCTAACCTGCGCACCCCTGGTTACGATGACCAATTCACCAAACCTGCACACCCCTGGATACAATGGGCAATTCACCTAACCTGCTCACCTCTGGATACTATGGCCAACTCACTAAACCTGCACATCCCTGGATACTATGCTCTATTCACCAACCTGCACTTCCCTGGATAATATGGCCAATTCACCAAACTGGCACCTCCTTGGATTCTATGGCTAATTCACCAAACCTGCACATCCCTGGATACTATGGCCAATTCACCTAACCTGCACATCCATGGATACTATGGATAATTCACCTTACTTGCACCTCCATGGATATGATGGCCAATTCATTGAACCTGCACATTACTGGATACTATGGCCAATTCACTGAACCTGCACATTACTGGATACTATGGCCAATTCACGAAACCTGCATATCCGTGGTTACTATGGCCAATTCACCTAACCTGCACATCGCTAGATACTATGGCCAATTCACCTAACCTCCACATCCCTGGACACAATGGCCCATTCATCTAACCTCCACATCCCTGGGGACTATGGCCAATTCACCTAAACTGCACATCCCT
>NW_025176486.1:0-2017 GCF_004010195.1 Chiloscyllium plagiosum | reverse complement strand
CAACTTGGGAAAGTGCGAGGTGATGCACATTAGGAGGATGAATACAGGCATAGACTACTTTGTAAGTGGAGGGAAAAATCAGAAGTCTGAAGTGCAAAGAGAGTTGCTCGTTCCAGTTCAGGATTGTCTCAAGATAAATTGGAGGTTGAGTCAGCAATTAGGAAGGTGTTGTTTCTGATGCACAGTCTGATTGAAATCTTATATTCAGCAAAAGAACCAAGTTAATTCTTACAAACAATATTTGTTTTTTCAACACAATTAATATTAGAACAATAAAACGTATTATAACGCAATGATAAACGCTACACATTATCTTATGCTTTAACTTAACTTTGGAAGATCACAAACCACTCCACTAGAAGTTGACCGGGCTCGACTTGGTGAAGTCTTCTTGTTCTTCTGATGATCTTGGAGGTGTCTTCTCATTCCCTGGTTATTCTCCAGTTACATCACTGTGTGGGGTTTTGTGGTGATTATTATCCTTCCAAGTCTTCACGCCCTTTTGGGAAGGTAAGGAGGATCTGTCAATGGAATGATCAGGTTCATTTACCCTGATCAATCAGACTCAACCATGGGTTGGCTCAAGGGCAACATTCCATTGTCCCATTCAGGTCCAACTTCAGGTGGGTATTACAGGATCTGTAGTTTCAGGTTTGTTAGCAAACCGTCTGTGGGTATCTGCAGCCTGTCTGGATTCTGCAGCATGTGGATTAGCACAGAGCCTTTAGTCAAAGCTGGGGTCCATTTCACAGCATGCTTTAATATTTGTTCATTTGTTAATTCATGGTAAATTTATTATTGCCCACGTAAGATTATTCTTTCAGGTGGCCCGTCCGGTCAGAAAGGCCTTCAGCCTGAGAGTGATGAATCTGTAGTAAGGATGGCAGTTTCCTTACCTAAAGGACATTAGTGAACCAGGTGGGTTTTTCTTGGCAATCGGTTCATAACCACTATCAGTCTCTTAATTCCAGACTTGAATTCAAGCTCCCCTACTTGCTGTGGCAGGATTTGGACCCAGGTCACCAGAACATTATCTGGCTTATCACATATGAATTCAGTGATAACAACACGAGGCCACTGACTTGCCCAATCCTCCACAGTGTGACTAACGTGTGCAGTATGATATGTACTAGGATTGGCCTTCATGTTATCCTTGACTTCCTTATCAAGATATGGATGTTTTTTTTTCCGTTATGCAACTCCTGTTCGTTCTTCAGTATCTTCCTAATTATTTGCCAAATTTCTTCATCTGCCTGTCTTTGACTATTCTTCTCTCCCACCCCCACCCACCCCCCAGTCCGCCAAGGCCAAATTCTTCCTTGGGCCAGTATAATTACCATTGCCTAACACTAAAACTCTCATACATGACTCAGTCTTCACTCTTTCAATCTGAATGTGAAACTCCAGCATGTTGTGTTTACTCCTTCCAAGTCAAAGCTCATCCACCAATCCTTCCTTGTTACATAATATCAAATCTAAATTAGCCCATTCTCTGGTTGGTTCCATGCCATCCTGCTCTCAGAAATAATCTCTCATACACTCCATGATTTGTTATTCGAGGATATCACTGTCATGTTGATTAATTAAGTCAATTTGAATGTTCAAAACACCTACAGTTAAAATTGTGCCCCTGTGACCAGCCCTCACTATATTCTACCTCAGAAGTACTTTGGGGGGACAGTGGCTGAAAATTACACTTCCCAAGATGTTTCTTCTCTTGCGTTTTATTTGCAATGAGACGGATTTCAAATAGTTTTTGGCACAAAACAGTTTGAAAAGGTCTGAGTTCCCACTCGCACGAACAAATGTTTATTTTCTTTACACGAACCATATTTCACAGTAATTATTGAGGAATTAAGAGGGCTAAAAGTGGTCATGAGATATCTTTAGCAAACAGGGTTGAGGAAAATCCCAAAGACTACGTTTCATATATAAGCAAAAAGAGGGTAACTTGAGAACTGTTTGGCCCACACAGGACAAAGCAAGAAAGTTATGCATGGAGTCAGAGAAAATGGGT
>NW_025176485.1:0-2017 GCF_004010195.1 Chiloscyllium plagiosum | reverse complement strand
GTCCCTCGCTGCATTATAAACCAGGTCCCTCGCTACATTATAAACCCGGACCCTCACTGCATTATACACCCGGACACGTGCTACATTATAAACCTGGTCCCTCGCTGCATTATAAACCAGGTCCCTCGCTGCATTATAAACCTGGTCCCTCGCTGCATTATACACCCGGACCCACGCTGCATTATAAACCTGGTCCCTCCCTGCATTATAAACCTGGTCCCTCGCTGCATTATAAACCTGGTACCACACTGCATTATACACCTGGACCTTCACTGCATTAAAAACCTGGACCCTCACTGCATTATACACCCGGACCCTCACTGCATTATACACCCGGACCCTCGCTGCATTGTAAACCTGGACCCTCGCTGCATTATACACCTGGACCCTCACTGCATTATACACCCGGACCCGCGCTGCATTGTAAACCTGGTCCCTCGCTGCATTATACACCTGGACCCTCACTGCATTATAAACCTGGACCTGCGCTGCATTATACACCTGGTCCCTCGCTGCATTGTATACCTGGTCCCTCGATGCATTATAAACCTGGACCTGCGCTGCATTATACCCCTGGAGCCACACTGAATTATAAGCTCGGACCCTCACTGCATTATAAACCTGGTCCCTCGCTGCATTTTCATCCTGGACCCTCGCTGCATTATAAACCTGGAGCCACACTGCATTATAAACCCGGACCCTCACTGCATTATAAACCTGGTCCCTCGCTGCATTATAAACCCGGACCCTCACTGCATTATACACCCGGACACGTGCTGCATTATAAACCTGGACCCACACTGCACTATAAACCTGGACCCACACTGCATTATAAACCTGGACCNNNATTAAAAACCTGGACCCTCACTGCATTATACACCCGGACCCTCACTGCATTATACACCCGGACCCTCACTGCATTATACACCCGGACCCTCACTGCATTATACACCCGGACCCTCACTGCATTATACACCCGGACCCTCACTGCATTATACACCCGGACCCTCACTGCATTATACACCCGGACCCTCGCTGCATTATAAACCTGGTCCCTCGCTGCATTGTAAACCTGGTCCCTCGCTGCATTATAAACCCGGACCCTCACTGCATTATACACCCGGACACGTGCTGCATTATAAACCTGGTCCCTCGCTGCATAATAAACCTGGTCCCTCGCTGCATTATAAACCTGGTCCCGCGCTGCATTATAAACCTGGACCCTCGCTGCATTATAAACCTGGACCCTCACTGCATTATACACCCGGACCCGCGCTGCATTATAAACCTGGTCCCTCGCTGCATTATAAACCTGGTCCCTCGCTGCATTATAAACCTGGTCCCTCGCTGCATTATAAACATGGTCCCTCGCTGCATTATAAACCTGGACCTTCACTGCATTAAAAACCTGGACCCCCACTGCATTATACACCCGGACCCTCACTGCATTATACACCCGGACCCTCACTGCATTATACACCCGGACCCTCGCAGCATTATAAACCTGGTCCCTCGCTGCATTATAAACCTGGACCCTCACTGCATTATACACACGGACCCGCGCTGCATTATAAACCTGGTCCCTCGCTGCATTATAAACCTGGACCCTCGCTGCATTATAAACCTGGACCCTCGCTGCAGTATACACCCGGACCCTTACTGCATTATACACCCGGAACCTCGCTGCATTATAAACCTGGTCCCTCGCTGCATTATAAACCTGGTCCCTCACTGCATTATACACCCGGACCCTCACTGCATTATAAACATGGTCCCTCGCTGCATTATAAACCTGGACACACACTGCACTATAAACCTGGACCCACACTGCATTATACACCCGGACCCTCACTGCATAATACACCCGGACCCTCGCTGTATTATAAACGTGGTCCGTCGCTGCATTATAAACCTCGACCTGCGCTGCATTGTACACCTGGTCCCTCGCTGTATTGTATACCTGGTCCCTCGATGCATTATAAATCTGGACCTGCGCTGCATTATAAACCTGGAGCCA
>NW_025176484.1:0-2017 GCF_004010195.1 Chiloscyllium plagiosum | reverse complement strand
CAACAGTAAAAGACTCCTCAACTTTAAGGGGATTTAAATGGTCACTGGATAGTCATAGGGACAAGAATGGAATAACATTGGTTAGATGGGCTTCAGATTGGTTCCAGAGGTCGGCACAACATCAAGGGCCAAAGGACCTGTACTGCACTGTAACATTCTATGCTCTATGTTCCATTCACTTTAGATTAAACAGTTTAAATGTAATCATTCATGGCATGTGGGTGTCGCTGGATAGCCTTCAAAGAGGTGGTGAGCTGTTTCTTGAACTGCTGCAGTATAATTAATTAGTGAAGATAACTCAATAATATTATTAAGTACACTAGAGAGTTCCAGGGATTTTGACACTGAAGAAACAGTAATGCATTTCCAAGTCAGGAAGGTGAGTGGTTTGGAGGGGCCCTTACAAGTGGTGGTATTCCTATGTATCTGCCACCCTTGTCCTTAATGATGGGTCAAAATCCTGGATCTGCCTTCCTAACACACATTGAATAGACTACAGCAGTTCAAGAAGGCAACTCCCCACCATCTAGTCCAGGGCAATTAGAAATGACCAATGCCTCAAACAGACCATGAATGAATTTTGAAAATCTGCTATGAATCGGGAATAGAAATATTGTCTAATAGAATGAATACTGTCTTTGATAGTGACTACATTTCATTCAATCATTTGAGTTCTATCAATATTTAATGGGTCTAGGGAGCTTTACATGGTCCTTCAAGTCAAAAGCAGAGCCGAATTAGCACTGCCAATAACAAGTGATCATACATGAAGAGGTTTAGTTGTTTTGAGCTGTGCAGCTTCAAGTCCCACCAGCCATAGAGGTGTGTCATAACATGTCTGAACAAGTTGATTAAAAATAACTTAAGCCTCACAATAGTCAGCTGAAGCTTGTCATGACAGTACTCAGGGGCCTGTTGCCATTGGTACAGCTTCTGGTCAGTAAAATACACATGCTCATCAGGGGGATTGCAGAGATCTGCTTCAGGGAGTAGTCCAGCTTGTACGTTGCTGGATGACACAGATTTTACTGTGCAGCCTAAAACATTTTGCTGCCAATTAAGTACTTTTGAAGTGTCCTAACACTGGAAGCACAACAGCCAGTTTACACACAGTATATTCTACAAACTGCAATGAATTAATGACAAGAAAATCTGATATAGAGATAGTGATTGAGAGGTTAACATCAGCCAGAACATTCAATAACATGCCAGGATGCCTGGATTTTAGGTCTCTGCAGTGAGACTTGAACCCACAACCTTCTAAATTAGTGGCATAAATGCTATCCACTGAGGCATGGCTGATTAAGTACAATAATGAATTATTCTGACTAGTGTCTTTGAATGCACTGCCTGTTCCAATTAAATAGATCAACGTCAACCAGATATTAAGACTAATTTAATAAGAAGTTGCACAACATCAAATGTTGGTTAAATATCAGGAGCTGGTTTTCCTCCCCCACCCCCAGACAATATTTGGGATTGCTGGATCAGAGGGCAAGTGGTATGCTGAATTCCTTCAAAAGAGAGATGAGCTTATTTCTAGAGAGGGACATAAGTACTTCTCATAAGCGGCAAGATAGCTATCTGGGCCAGAGTGAGGTTCTGATTTCCTAGAATTTCTTTTCCTGAATTGGTCTCGGCTTACTTAAAACTGGTTGCCATATTAGCCGTTGCTCAGTTGACAGCACTTTGGACTCCAAGTCGCATGGTTCTGGGTTGAAGTTCTGGGTTGAACCATGGTGGAAACTGAATCCAGAAAGAGGCCATGGTGTCAACTTATGAGACACTGAACTGCAAGGTTGCCTGGCAAAAACAGAATGGGGTGGCTAGAAAATCTTGAGCAGGTTTCAATTATAGATCAGGAATAGGGAGCACGAGAAACAGAAAATCACAGAAATTATGTCACTGAAAATAAGAAGGGCTAAAAAGAACAACAGGCAAGCAACAGGAAACATACAGAAAATCACTTTTAAATATGCCACAGAGAAATGTAAAACATTAGGATACAAAAACAGAA
>NW_025176483.1:0-2017 GCF_004010195.1 Chiloscyllium plagiosum | reverse complement strand
AGTTTAAAGATATATCTCCTCGTGTTAGCCTTCGCAATCTGAGGGCAAATGTTCATACTGTCAACCCTATGTAACCCTGCGATTACCTTATATGTCTCGATTAATCCATCTCTCAACCTTCTTCTCTCCAACGATGCAGCCTTTCCATTAAGACCTTGCTTCCATATCAGGAAATATCCTAGCAAATCTACTCTGAACCCTTCACAGAAACGTCAACATTCCTCCGATAATGTGGTGAGCAGAAAAAAAAGAAAAAAGAAAAAAAAAGAGGAACACCTATACAAGGTATTCGCCAAAAACCGATACCCGCGCAATTTCATCAACAGATGCCTCAGAGAAAGAAAACGGAACGAGGACATGCCGCAGCCCAAAGGACTAGCCACACTGCCATACATCAGGAGCATTTCAGAACTGACAGCCAGACTACTGCGACCACTAGGACTTATAACGGCACACACACCAACAGCCACACTCAGACAACAACTCACCAGAACGAAGGACGCGATACCCAGCATGAGCAAAACTAATGTAGTGTACAAAATCCCATGCAAGGACTGCACAAAACACTATATAGGACAAACAGGAAGACAGCTAACGATCCGTATCCATGAACATCAACTAGCCACGAAACGACACGACCAGCTATCCTTAGTAGCCACACACGCAGGCGACAAGCAACATGAATTCGACGGGGACAACACTACCATTATAGGGCAAGCCAAACAAAGAACAGACAGGGACTTCCTCGAAGCATGGCACTCATCCACAAACTCAATAAACAAACACATCGACCTGGACCCAATATACCGGCCACTACAGCGGACAGCTGAAACTGACAACCGGAAGCGGCAGGGACAGGCCACTGTCAATGCCGGAGGAAACAGCACAGAAGCGCTTCCCAGGAGGCTCCCAAGCACTGAGGATGTCACCTAGACAGGGGACAAAACGTTTGCAACAAAAATTTCCAGCTCGGCGAACAGAACCACAACAACTAGCACCCGAGCTACAAATCTTCTCCCAAACGTAGAACTTTATGCAATACTCCAGGTGTCTTGTAGAGCTGAAGCATGACCTTGTGGCTCCGAAAGTCAATCCCCCTCCAAATAACCGGCATCACACCATATGCCGCCTTAACAACCCTATCAACCTCGGTGGCAACTTTCAGGGATTTATGCACTATCTATTCATCCATACTGCTTACTGTTTTTCCAATAGCCCAGGACTCTGCATTCCTGCTCATTCTTCCAAAGTGATTTATCTCACACGTTTACGTCTCATCCGCGCATAAGCCTTCTTCTTCCTCTTGACAAGAACTTCAACTTCTTTGATAAATCATGTCTCCCTATCAAAATCTGCCTAAATGCCTGATAGGTGTACACGTATCAAGGATACTCTGTAGGTGTTCCTTGAATAAGCTCCAGCTTTCAAAAAGTGTATCCATCCCCTTCAAGTTCATTCCTCATCCTATGTATCCTAAGTCTTGCCTAGTGATATCATCATTGCCTTTCTCACAGTTATACCTCTTTCCCTGCAGTGTACACCTGCTCCTGCCCATTGCTATTGTAAACATAATCTAATTGTGGTCACTATCGCTAAAATGCTGACACAACTCCAAATCGAACACCTGTCCGGGTGCATTCCCCAGTACCAATTCTAATATGGCATTTCCTCATGTTGGTCTGTCACATACTGTGTCAGAAAACCCTCCTGTACAGATTTTATAACGTTAATACATCCAAACAATTTGAACGATTGCATTCCTCGACATCCCTGGAGCAATTTGGAGACCGAAGGAAAACTCCCAACAGTGTGACCTATCCTTTCCTGTTTGTAACCACAGCCCAAATTACCTCAGTGTGTTAGTCCTCAAACGTTCTCTCAGCTGCTTTAATACTACCCTTGATTAGCAATGTCACATACCTGCTGCCTCCCTCGCATCCCTCCAGTACCATCTTCTCTGTACTTGTTAAAACCTGGAATCTGCAACAAACAATCCTGTCCCTCTTCTAACCATGTC
>NW_025176482.1:0-2017 GCF_004010195.1 Chiloscyllium plagiosum | reverse complement strand
AATCCTTTTAGCTGTCATATTGCACGATTGAACGACATTTGGAAATCTCGTCAATACATCAATTTCTGTTAATTAATGCTTATTCCCATCTTTTCTTGGATGCAGGGAATCTACACAATGAATGAAGACACTTATGAAAGATTTCTCGAACTCTGGGATAGGTATTAAACGTGCAGTTTTTATTATTTCCCATGGTTTTCCCATTAGTTGCAACGTATGATACATCTGGCAAAATTCAAATGCATTCCCCTGCAATCCAGGCCGGTAAAAATGTCTTTGCACTTTAGCCTTCGTTTTCCTCACGCCTAAGTAACCTCCAATTTGTGGCACATGCGGAACTCGCAGCACGACTTTTCTGTACCCTACTGGAAAAAAGTTCTGCCCATTTCTCACTTGCTTGAATATGTGTTCCTCTCCAATTCCTCCTTAACATATCATTTGCTAAGCAATATCACACGAGGATGCATTCACTCTCCTTCCAAGTGCATGTCTTCTGATCCAACTGCTTTATTTTTTCATCTTTCTGCTGTAAGTCAGTAGCATTGCAGAGCTGAATATACTCGCATTTTAACGCTTGTCCCCTGCTCTGTCCCACTTATCTGATAATTTTTTTTGTTATCATATTTCAGCTTCCTGATCCGTGCCTTTTGATTTCTCCTGCTTCAGCTTGTGACTCTGTGATCGCGCTAAGACACAATCGCAGAAAATTCCTTTGATAAACATCCTGCATTGCGACACTTCCCTGCATCTTGACTGGCTTTTCAACTGGAGTAGGCAGCACGCTTACCGGTGATTGAGCTATATCTCTGGCAAGCACAAATTGTATTCTTGGAGCTGAGAATCGTATATCTCACACTGCTTCAAATCTGGTGTCCTTTCCTGATCTCTTGTGTCTAACCCAAGCTGCTTCATTTTCAAATACATTTTAACCATCTCTAAAGATACTCATGGATTTTCCAGCTTAGTTAAACGCTGAGCTACTGCGAGAATGACCTCTCCTTTCCTCACATAAAGAGGCAAATACAATCCCAGCATGTCTGCTAATTCCAGAAGCCAGGCCTGAATTATTTTTTGTAAAACTACCAACTTTACATCTTCCAAAGCCAGACAACTCTTTGTACCTAAATGAGACATTGCTTTCCTAGGCATTGTCTACTCCAATCCAAATCAACACCCGTAATGAAGACACAAGCAGCTATCAGTTGCTATTTTAATCCACCAACTACCTCGCGATTTGTTATGGACGAGGCTAAACATTCAAAACTTTATTAAGCAGACAACCCAGATCGTAGCATTATACTTTTTTCTTTAAGTGTATGGAAAATTACTTGAGGAAGCTAGTTACAAACATTATTCACAAAATGACATATTGAAAAACAAAATCCAGACTATAGAATACCCACAGAACTCAGTCTGTCCAAAGGAGACTTACTTATGCTGTTCTGAAAATACACAACAATCCTAAAAAATAACAAGCACCTTCAACACAGTAAAAATGAAACAGCAGCTTACAGGTAAAATTTAGAATTGCAGAAGGAGAGAATTTATTAGTTCGTGCACCACTGCTGCAGGATCTAAAAACCGGAATTCAGCTTTCCAGAATGACCACTCTTTTTCCATTATACAGTTCATTTTAAAAACATAACATCTTTGGCCTTAAGCCTCAGCTGTTGAGGGAGAAACGAAAAACCTCGCAGTGAACACTTTCATCTCTGTAACACTTCATCCGATTCGGAGCCTGAAATGTTTTACAACGCTTTGATAAAAAAAAGATATCAAGACACATTATCCTTGAGAAAAAGTACAGCTCCGTTTTTTTCAAAAAGAGAACATGTTTGTGACAGCCCAGTCCGTCCAAACTATCTTCATAAGTGGAACTCTTCGAACAGACTATATCCGGGTAAATCTGTTTTGCACCGTTTCCAATGCTATCACATCCCTGCTATAATGATAATTGCAGAAAGACACACAATATTGCAGCCAAAACCGATTGAGCAAATGATATTAACAACTTAGA
>NW_025176481.1:0-2017 GCF_004010195.1 Chiloscyllium plagiosum | reverse complement strand
GGCTAGTTTCGTCCAGGGAATTACAGAGTAGTGAAAATGAGAATACGTTGGGTGTCTGATTCCATATGTGATGCACTTCGGATGGTCATTCCAAACTCGATATGCCGAATGGCCTCTTCCCACACTGTAATGTTGCTATAGATTGAGTCGAAAACAAATTAATATTTTGTTGCCACATTTTTGTTCAGATCTTTGTGGCAAACTTCCATACTTTTATACCTCCTCGTCTCCAATTTTCCTATTTCGCATTGTGATGATGCTGCTCCCTTACCAAGGTTACATTGACCTTGGTTTTTCATTCAGGAGTTCGTAAATACAAAAGACTCCGAAATGTTTGGGGTGGATCTACTTGTGATTGCTGTCAATTTTAAAACACAACACTTGGATAATGAAAGGGGAGTGACCAGTTCTCCCCGATCAGCATTACCCTGGTTTGATTAGTTTTTGGCAGTGTTCAAAACATTTCAATAAATTAGCCCAGACGCTAAATTTCCTCTTTGATTTAAACTCGTAAACAAAGGATGTTCCAGTAGAGAATTAGACGGTCAGAATACTTAGTATTAAATAGGAAACTAAATTTATTTGCAAGGTTAATCAATGAAACACAAAAAACAGAAACCTGACTACAGAATATCTTATTTCTAACTAAACCCGACTGAATATCGTGACTTAATAATGCTGTGCAAAACTAATTGCAACAGTTCGAATAAACACACCTTGACACGAAAAGAAAAACGGAACCAAGGGCTTACAGGCTTGCAGTTATAAGGAGAGACAGAGTCCAAACTGAGCTGCCCACAACATACTTCCTTCACGCACACTGCTGCTGAACTGAGTCAGAAACTCAGCTGCTCTGTCTGACCACTCCCCTTTGATGATGCAGACTTTTGCTTTTAAAGGTGTTATGCCTCAGGCAGTATCTGTTCGCTGTAAAGACATGTGCCCTAAAATCTATCGAAACTCCCAGGTTTTTCGCAGTCTGGTCCGTTTGTAAACTTTCTGCAAAATATCAATGACGACATAACCTTTCCAGGATGAGCATCCTCGTCACTCCTCCCTCCTTATTAAATGAACTATCAGTATCTTAAGATGGCTTCATTTATCAAAACCCCGAAAAAAGTGGTTAGTATCCGAAAACACGCATATGCATTACACTGACTATAAAAATGCAAACATGCACAACAATATTCCGTTTAAGTCTCTGGTACTCCTGCCACTGAACGTCTCCATTTCTTATTCGCATTGAGACAATGCGTTGGGCGTCACATTTTCTCGTTCTGTAACATACACAGTGGAATGTCTCGAACAACTATCTGCATCGAAATAGTCTGATAACGTTGTCCTTAAATTTCTCCAAACGCTTCAATTGGGTACAGTCGGTGTAGATGATTATCTCAGATGTGTTACTGTTGACATGAACACTGAAAAGTCGTAATGCCAACACTAAGCTCAAAGTCTCATTCTCAAATGTTAATTATTTCTGCTGATGAATATTAACTTCCTGGAGGAAAACCCGAAAAGTCTTTGTATCTTTTGTCGTCTCCCTTTAGGGAGACGACAACACCGAACGCACAGCACTTCCATCGACAGCACTATTACCATAAATGAGATCCAGTCACTTTAACTCAGTTCAATTTAGTCGTTGTGGAGCTTACGTTCAATCTCCTTTGAAACTCTGCCAACTTTAGAAGGTTATGCCTGTAGGTTTGTTGGTCTATCGTACCAGCATCTCCTAAATCTACATAATGCACCATTAGGTCAGTACGTCCCATTTTATTTCCGAATATTTCCCAGGGAATAGTAATAACTCTTCCAAGTCATTTTAATTTTCCTCAGGAAGATAGCGCAATAACTTATCCAGGTTTTTTAGCAACTTCTTCTTTGTCCAACTGAATTTGAGGAACGTCTCATTCAGAATCTACTGAACATGTGTTTTAAGCATTATACCTTTACTTCTTGCTGTCCTCCCCTGTCAAAATATCTTTTGAGCATATTCAAATGATGAACTCTGTGAGAT
>NW_025176480.1:0-2017 GCF_004010195.1 Chiloscyllium plagiosum | reverse complement strand
CTCTTTTGAACATGTTTGGAACAGGGTACTAGTGAGGTCTGATTATTGCTGAGAAAATGACACACACACTGATGACTTGGAACCAATCTGTGTTCCTTCCCTGGTGCTTGGTCAAGGATCTGAATCTCCCTCCCTTGACGGACTGTGGGTATTGCTGAACACCTGCCCTGCAGCAGTTCAAGATGGTGGCACACCACTGCCCTCTCAAGGGCAACCGCGGAAGGGCAACAAGTGCTGAATAGTGTTCACATCCCACTAATGGAGAAGACAACAAATTCTCTCTTATTTGTCAAATTAGAGGTATTTTTCAAGACGACCAAGTGTCGGTATGAAATCATCAGCAACATTCGTAAATCCAGAGGGGGATGGAAACCAAGATGATGCAGAAGAGAGCTCTGCACAAACCTCAGCAGCTCTGGTAATTATTAACTTCCCAAACTGGGATCACACATCAATAATTCAACATTGAAAATAATTCCCAATGGGGAATGTCACTAGAATCTGTTTGAGGTTGATAGGTCAGGGTGTGTGTGCAGCACAATGCTGTTTATTCATAATTTCTTCAACGTCAATTGAAAGTTTTATTTTCTTTTGGTTTTGTTCCACTTAAACAGGATGTTCTTGAGTTACTGCCTCAGATCACTTTTGGCATTTTATTATCAATTATAGTTAGAAGCAGCAGATCAAAAGACCTTAATTTTTGTCGATTCTTGGAAAAGGGCATGGGATGGGAGAGAGGGTTTGAGATGTGCTCTGTTCAGTCTTTCTTGTATACAGTGTGTAATAGTGTAATGTGTGGTCTGTGCAGACTGTAACACCAAGCCTTTCATGATCTGTAAAAGGGTGGGCTAGATGGTTAACCTTTGAATACGGAGCCTGTCAGACTGTATGGTGGAAATAACAGGAATCCACTAATACGTTTCTCAGAGTTTCTATGTTCCCTGCAAGTTTTTAGTCATAATTTTTATTTCCCTACTAATGCATTCTGTTGCGCTTTTTACTGATTTCTCAACTGCTCCTAGTCCTCAGGCTTGCAGATTTTTAGCTGATCTTCTATATCTCCTCTTCCAATCAAAAACATCCATAATTGTTTATTTTCGAATGCAGGGTTAAGCCACATTATTCGCTTTATATTTGTGCTAAGTCAGTGTGAGGAATCATTGTAATTCAAGCATTCAGTCCGTCAATGTTAACAGTAGCCTATCCACTGCCAACTCTTTTGGTAAGGTTAACCAATCCATCATTGCCAACTCAGATCTCCAAATCTCATAGTTACTTATAGTTACATTTCACGAACCACATTTCAAAGTCAATATCTTCACTCTCCATCTTAATAAACAATTTTGTCATTTTACGTTTGCTCTTTGCAAACGGAATCTCAGAAACAAATCTGTCAATGAATCCATTCTCAAAACTCAAAAAAATTCTAGGATCATCTGATCTCTGATTGGTTTCTCAATGAATGAGTCTAAAAAGCATCAGACTGTAAATCCAGGAGTTCCTCCTCCACAGTGTTATTGCCAGTTTGGGCTGTCCAATCTCGAGTTAGGTTAATGTTACCCATGATCACATTTTTGCAATTATAGCATGTGTCTAACAATGCAGCCAATGCGAAAAGATATCCATGGTTCTGGTATAGTTGCAATTACGGAGATATGGCTGCAGGTTTAACATGGATGGAAATGGTAATGTCAACGGTATTCAAGATAATGGAATGACAGACAAATATAGGAAAGGAAGTGAGGTAACATTATTTTGAGAGAGGATATTGGCTTGGAAAATCATAACATGGAATTTTTGGGGAGTGAGTGGAATGTTGAGGGGCAGAAATATTGATGGGACTTGTAGATAGACTCCCAAACAGTCTGCTTCCAAGACAGCACAGAGTGTTTTGTTTAGTAAGAACCAATGTGTGTTCCATCCCTGTTGATGCATCAAAGACCTGTATCTCCCTCTCGAACTGAACTCTGGGTATTCCTAAAGTCCTGTCCTAGAGTAGTTCAAGATGGTGACTCAC
>NW_025176479.1:0-2016 GCF_004010195.1 Chiloscyllium plagiosum | reverse complement strand
AGAAAGAAAATGAATGCATTCCTGTCTGCTATTCCTTAAAATATGATATCTTAATGAGGAAATTGAGACAATCATGCATTAAAGCAAATGATAATAGACAGACATTCATCAAATCGTTTTGCCAGTCGGGTATAGAAAGGAGGTGCTGCTAGTGCTGCATGCTCTACCACTTGAGGAAAACACAGGCTAAAAAAAATGACTTTTATACTGGCCTGCATTACACAAGGATGTAGTTGCATTTTGCCAGGTGTTTCATTCATTGCAGGAGGATTTGTACAAAAATAAGTAACATTGTTCTGCCCTCTGTCACATTAGCCGGATTCTCTCTTTAAACCCCTCGCTGATCCCAGAATTTACTACAACACTGGGATAGTGATACAAAGTGAAGCAACACTGACCTTCCCACGAATGAATTTGAAATGTGAATTATTGACTTTCCCGATGTCTCTAATATGATGGTCGTTGTTCCAAGTAACACATCTCAAGCTGGGCCGACTGACACTGGGCAGAGAATGTTTCACCCAAAGTCCATTCCCTGACTCGCACCCTGAATTTGCCCCTTTCAGTTTCTGCATGGTGGCTGGGCACCGGGCGTCTCATTATGGGAGAGGGCGTTTCACCTTTCTGCTGGCTTTACCTGCTTTCCAGTGCAGAAAGACGAACTTAGATGTAGAGCTGAACTCCCGCATATCAAGACATGTTTTATTATCTCCGATGTGAACATTTCCCTGAACCAACTAGGTGGAAATGACCTCGCTGTCTTCCCGAACAGCGGCAGTCATTGCCCAGAAAGTAAATTGCTGAACATCGCCCAGATCAACGGGAATCGCACCGCGGCTCAGCTTTTACAAACTCTGCTGAATAACACAACCCAGCACAATAACCAGCCAGTGGGCTGTATCATTCTCTACACCACCTACAGCCCATGTCTAGATCACTGTTTCAGTAACACAGGGAATTGTGAGATCATCCCTGCCTTGCAATGGTCCCCATATCGGGACATATGGAATGAACCAGACATTAACAAGTATTTTGTCTTCAGTAAAATATTTGCACATGATGCGGATCAGAGCTGACACTAGGAAATCGGGAAAAGCTGGCTGCAATGGAGAATACCGGGTTTCATGTCAGAAGGTGTGATGCGGAATACCCAATCAGGTGTAGAGAATGCTCCGCTCCAGAATACTGCATCGAACAGGCTCCAAGAATTGATTTAACATGTTAAGGGATCTCGGAATTTCTGTAAATGGGTGCCGTGCCTATTCAAATACATCTATCATATTTCACTTCCGTGAAAGTTCACTTCCGTGAAAGAAAATTACTAACATACATTGATATTGTTTCTACTGATCGGTAGTAGATGTCATCAGAGAAAAAAAGTCCGTTCTCAACTCAATAAATTCAAGAATCCCTCACAATCAAAATCAATTCCATTCACAACCTTGCTTTCCCGTCCATCAACGCATCTGCAAGTGCAACCCAATACTGGCCTCACATTCTCAGTCTCAGTCTTACAACGAGAGATAGAACATAGATGCAGAATGTTTGAGAGATCGAACTAGCTTACAAAGATAGGGTGTGTTAGTACATAAAACAACACAGCGCAGTACAGGCTCTTCGGCCTTCGATATTGTGCCGACCTGTGAAATCAATCTGAAGCCCAACTAACCTACGCTGTTCTGTTATCATCCATATGTTTATCCAGTGACCATTTAAATGCCCTTGAATTTAGTGAATCCTCTACTGATGCAGGCAGGATATTCCACGCCCTTCCTACTCTCTGAGTAAAGAATCTATCTCTGATATCTGTCCTATATGCATCGTCCCTCAGTTTAAACTATGCCCCTGCGTGCTAGCAATCTCCATCCGACGAAAAAGGCTCTCACTGCCTGCCCTGTCTATTCCTCTGATCATCTTGTGTGCCTCTGTTAAATCACCCTTTAACCTTCTTCTCTCGAAGGAAAACAGAATTAAGTCCCTCAGGTTTCTTCATAAGACCTTCTCTCCGTACCAGGC
>NW_025176478.1:0-2016 GCF_004010195.1 Chiloscyllium plagiosum | reverse complement strand
TGTTGTCATGCACAGTCGCTGTCATGCACAGTTACTGTCTTGCACAGTTGTTGTCAAGCACAGTCGCTGTCATGCACAGTTGCTGTCTTGCACAGTTGTCATGCACAGTCGCTGTCATGCACAGTTGCTGTCATGCACAGTTGCTGTCATGCACAGTTGCTGTCATGCACATTTGCTGTGTTGAACAGTTGTTGCAATGCACTGACACTGTCTTGCACAGTTGCTGTCATGCACATTTGCTGTGTTGCACAGTTGTTGCAATGCACAGTTGCTATCTTGCACAATTGCTGTCATGCACTGTTGGTGTCATGCACAGTTGCTGACTTGCAGAGCTTTTGTCATGCACAGTCACTGTCATGCACAGTTACTGTCATGCACAGTTGCTGTCATGCACAGTTGCTGTCATGCACATTTGCTGTGTTGCACAGTTGTTGCAATGCACAGTCACTGTCTTGCACGGTTGCTGTCATGCACTGTTGACGTCATGCACAGTTGCTGACTTGCAGAGTTTTTGTCATGCACAGTCACTGTCATACACAGTTGCTGTCTTGCACTATTGTTTTCATGCACAGTCGCTGTCATGCACAGTCGCTGTCATGTATAGTTACTGTCATGCACAGTTGTTGTAATGCACAGTTGCTAACTTGCACAGTTGTTGTAATGCACAGTTGCCGTCTTGCACTGTTGTTGTCATGCACAGTTTTTGTCATGCACACTCGCTGTCATGCACAGTTGCTGTCTAGCACAGTTGTTGTCATGCACAGTCGCTGTCTTGCAGAGGTGTTGTCATGGACTGTTGCTGTCATGCACAGTTGTTGCCATGCACAGTTTTTGTCATGCACAGTCACTGTCATGCACAGTTGCTGAGTTGCACAGTTGTTGCAATGCACATTCGCTGTCGTGCACAGTTGCTGTCATGCACTGTTAGCGTCATGCACAGTTGCAGACTTGCAAAGTTTTTGTCATGCACAGTCGCTGTCATACACAGTTGCTGTCATGCACAGTTGCTGTCTTGCACTATTGTTTTCATGCACAGTCGCTGTCATGCACAGTTGCTGTCATGTACAGATGCTGTCATGCACAGTTGCTGTCATGCACATTAGCTGTCTTGCACAGTTGTTGTCATGCACAGTTGTCATGCACAGTCGCTGTTATGCACTGTTGCTGTCTTGCCCAGTTGTTGTCATGCACAGTTGTTGTCATGCACAGTCGCTGTCTAGCACAGTTGTTGTCATGGACAGTTGCTGTCTTGCACAGTTGTTGTCATGCACAGTTGCTGTCATGCACACTCGCTGTTATGCACAGTTGCTGTCATGCCCAGTTGCTGTCTTGCACAGTTGTTGTCAGGCACAGTCGCTGTCATGCACAGTTGCTGTCATGCACAGTTGTTGTCATGCACAGTCTCTGTCATGCACAGTCTCTGTCATGCACATTCCCTGTCATGCACAGTTGCTGTCATGCACATTTGCTGTTTTGCACAGTTGTTGCAATGCACAGTCGCTGACTTGCACAGTTGCTGTCATGCAATGTTGGTGTCCTACACATTTGCTGACTTGCAGAGGTTTTGTTATGCACTGTCGCTGTCATGCACACTCGCAGTCATGCACAGTTGCTGTCATGCACAGTTGCTGTCATGCACTGTCGCTGTCTTGCACAGTTGTTGTCATGCACAGTCGCTGTCTTGCACAGTTGTTGTCATGCACAGTCTCTGTCATGCACAGTCTCTGTCATGCACATTCCCTGTCATGCACAGTTGCTGTCATGCACATTTGCTGTGTTGCACAGTTGTTGCAATGCACGGACACTGTCTTGCACAGTTGCTGTCATGCGCAGTTGCTGTCATGCACATTTGCTGTGTTGCACAGTTGTTGCAATTCACAGTCACTGTCTTGCACAGTTGCTGTCATGCACTGTTGGCGTCATGCACAGTTGCCGACTTGCAGAGTTGTTGTCATGCACAGTCATTGTCATGCACAGTTGCTGTCAAGCACAGTTGCTGTCATGCACAGTTGCTGT
>NW_025176477.1:0-2016 GCF_004010195.1 Chiloscyllium plagiosum | reverse complement strand
CCGCTCCTTCTGTTGAATAAAGATAATTTTAACGTGTCCAGTGAGAGGAAAGGATTTGCTGTTGGTGGGAAACATTTCTATCTGAACTGCTATGACAGAAGGAGCTGGGACCTCCTGATAGATGGAAACACAAAGCTGGCAATTTCTAGATGTATAATGTTATTCACACCGCGCGGTCACCAACTGAACGAAGCGGCTGCGTGTTTAAATCCCGTGATGAACAGTTTGTGTTTTACTTCTCACATTGCGGGGAGCTGAGCATTTATGACACAGTGTTCACAAATCAAACTGACAGCAAAGCTTCACGGGTGATCGAAAGTTTCCGCAAAGGAGATTTGGCTGAAGAGATGCACGGAGTGAAAGTGTTCCTTCCTTGATTTGGAATGTAAGAAGTTGATTTAAGTGAGCCTGATGCAATTTGAACAAGCAACCTTCGGATCTGGTGTCAGACCCGCTACCGCTGCGCAACCAGCTCACGGATGCGCCATGACCTCTCTTCATGCTGAAGGGAAGTGATAGCAGTACAATGATTTTCCGTTATGAGTAAGAATGGAGATCAACAGTTCATGTCTGGTCTGTCTCTCACCCCTCTCTTTCTGTCTCTCGAAAAAATTTCCAACTCTCTCTCAATAAAAATCTGAAAGAACTGTGGATGCTGTATATCAGAAACAAAAAACAGGAGTTGCCGGTGACCCTTCCACAGAACTGATGGTGATTGGGAAAATGTTGGTTTATATGCAGGAGATATTGTGGGAGGAAGGCGGAGATCAGACAGAGCCCAAAGCGAGGGAAGAACTGTTGGACAGAAAAAGGAGTTGATAACGATCTGCGTGGGAGGGTGAATAACTGTTAATGGAATCTGTTCGTGTCTAAGTAGTGTGGAATGACAGACTATGCAATAACAAGGCTTGGTGTGTGTGGTAGGGACGAGGATACTATGGAGTTCAGGCCCTAGAATTATTGAATTCGATATTGGGACCGGAGGGATGTATGGTCCCCAAGTGTCATATTCGGTGCTCTTCGTTCTACTAGTGCTGAGCATCGCTGGGACAATACAGCAAACCTCAGACAGAGATGTTGGCCAGGGACAGGGTGGGGTGTGGAATTGGAAGGTCAGGGTCTTTTTTGCGGCAGAACGTAGATGTTCTGCGAAGCAGTCACCCAGTTTATGCTTCGTTTTCCCCAATGTCGATGAGCCCATATTGTGAGCAGCAAATGCAGTACACTGGGTTGTGGGTAGTGCAGGGAAAGTGCCGCTTCACCTGGAAGGTAAGTTTGGCCCCTTGTATAGCGAGGAGGGAATAGGTAAATGGACTGGTGTCACACATTCGCCAGTTGCAGGGGTAAATGCCATTGGACTATTGGGGTGGGATTGGGGGTTGGCTTGATGGGAATTAAGGAAGAGTGGACCCAAGGCATAACTCCTGCCCATTTACCTATCTGCCAAATAGAGGAATTTGTTAAGTGTGTACAAGGAAAGTTTCTAATTCACAATGAGGATGTACATACTGGCGAGGGTGCAAAACCTAAGGGCCAACAACCCCAATTCTATTAACATTAAAATAGTGATTGAAAATAATATATCAGACCTAAAAGTTGAAGTTCTAAATTGGAGGAAGATTCAGGTATTAAGCAAAATCTTTCAAAAGCTGATTGGCGGCAGATGTTCGCAGGTGAAGGGACTGCTGGAAAATGGGAAGCCTTCAGACATGAGATAACAAGAGTCCAGACACAGTTTATTCCAATTAGGGTGAAAGGAAAGGCGAGTAGGTGTAGGGAATGCTGGATGACTAGAGAAAATGAGATTTTGGTTAAGAAAAACAAGGAAGCATGCGTCAGGTATAGACAGAGAGATTGAGTGAATCCTTAGAGTATATAGGCAGTACGAGCATACTTAAGAGATAAATCATGAGGGCAAAAAAGGGACATGAGATAGCTTTGGCAAATAGAGTTAAGGAGAATCCAAAGTGTTTTTAAAAATAAATTAAGGACAAAAAGGTAATAAGGGAGAGAATA
>NW_025176476.1:0-2016 GCF_004010195.1 Chiloscyllium plagiosum | reverse complement strand
TTCAAATAAGAAAGAATAAGGTATTTACTGCGAATGCTGGAATGCAAGTCATTGTTTGTTTAGTGGGTGTGTTGACCTGGAAAAAATAATCTGTTTTTCATTGTAATATGAAACACGAAGAAATAATGGACTTAACTAAAATGCAAATCTCATGATGTTGTTACAAAGACTAAACTGAATTACTGTCTAATTATTGGAATGACAATGAAATGAAAATTAGTGTTAGAAGTCTTACAACTTAAATAACTCAATATTTCTAAACAAGATTGCTCTGATGTTGATTAGATATTCATTAAAATCAGTGCACTGAGAATAAAAATGTTGGAATAATGGTGTTTAAAATGCACCTCAGATATGCTGTACTCATTGATCAGAATTATTTTGCCATTCAAAATTCTCAGCTTTACAATATTCTATTTTTCTTATCTCGGGTTTGCTTCTGAAGAAAAATAATTCATAATTGTAGTTACTTTATGTATCATCAATATTTAGACATTTGCGCTAAAACTTGGAAGAAAATAAGTAGGCAAGGAAAATTAATATTACAGAATGAAAGTCAATGTCATTGAGTGGTGATGAATGGTATTCAATATTTTCTCTGAAGAAACAAATACGTTTAATGTATATGACTCCAAAATGTTTGCAGATATCGATATAACGAGCTTCAATGACACTTTTGTAGTGATGATTAGAATGGACAATGAGAAAACGTAGAAATATTCAGGAATATCAACATCGAGCCTCCATTGAATGGGATGATAACGAAATATTTGCTGTGCTTATTGAGCTCAAGGACAAAAAGATACTTCAGAAGAGTGTTCTACTCAGCACTAATTAGATGGCCTTGAACATGGTCATGTCGTCTTTGTACAGGGTGTGTGTACACTTTGATTTCCCAAACGTGGAGCTGTTTTACAAAGAAGTCCATACTTCCTTCCTTTGGTTTTCTTGCAGACAACACTCCTTTATAATTCATATAATTTATTATGGTCAGTATTTCGACATTTATATCAGAATTCAGAAGAAAATGAGAAGCAATTAACATGAGTATTTTCATGAATGAAAACAATAAATAAAATTTACAGTGGCAATTTTCAGTGTTTTCTCTTAATAAGCAGATGAAGATTTTTTTTAATAGACATGAGTATTTGTACTAAGCGAAAATGAAATGTTTTGTCAACTTTGGACTGGGAACCTGTTCTAAAACTTGTAACGAATCAGGATCATCAACATCTCGATATATGTTGGTGCTAGCGCCCTCAGCCATCTGTAATAAACAGTGGCAATTTTCAGTGTTTTCTCTTAATAAGCAGATGAAGATTTTTTTTTAATAGACATGAGTACAAAGTATTTGTACTAAGCTAAAATGAAATGTTTTGTCAACTTTGGACTGGGAACCTGTTCTAAAACTTGTAACGAATCAGGATCATCAACATCTCGATATATGTTGGTGCTAGCGTCCTCAGCCATCTGTAATAAAAAAATGACTATTGGTTTTAACTGCATATGTCCTGTGTAATTACTGAACTGAAATATTTGGTAACGATTGAATTCATTGGATAGAATGATCAGTAAATGTTTACTGTGGTGCTTGCTCTCAGGAACAAGAAGGAACTTACTCAAGTGATTCTACTCAGCATTAATTATATGATCATCAAGACTTTGTGTGGCTCGATGTGCCATTTTGTGTGAGCATTGATATCAATAACAATGAGATTTTTTTATGTGATATAGGAATGGATTAACAATTGGGTGTTAAAGATCATAATTAAAGCCACTGTTGTAAGAATTTACTCTAATTCCTTTGAGAATCACATTTAAAAACAACATGTGATCAGTGAGACATTTGCAACTTCGATTTTCAAGTGAACGCACCAATATTTTCAAAGCATTTTAATTTCACACTGAATATAACTAGGCGAGAGGAAAATAAAATGAACTCTCAGTACATCAATCGAAGTGGAAGGAGAAATTTACTTTGATCAAATGATGGAACAATAATGAGAAGAATTACAA
>NW_025176475.1:0-2016 GCF_004010195.1 Chiloscyllium plagiosum | reverse complement strand
AGTGGGATTAGTTTGGAGATTGATACAGTACTATTCAGAGACAGCAGGACAGTGGGATAAGTTTGGTGATTGATACAGTACTATTCAGAGACAGCAGGACAGTGGGATTAGTTTGGAGATTGATACAGTACTGTGCAGAGGTAGCAGGGCAGTGAGATTAGTGTGGGATTGATACAGTATTTTGCAGAGATAGCAGGCCAGTGAGATTAGTTTGGGATTGATACAGTAATATGCAGAGACAGCAGGACAGTGAGATTAGTTTGGGATTGATACAGTACTATGCAGAGACAGGAGGACACTGGGATTAGTTTTCGATAGATACTGTACTATGCAGAGACAGCAGGACAGTGGGATTAGTTTGGGGATTGATACAGTACTATTCAGAGACAGCAGGACAGTGGGATTAGTTTGGGAATTGATACAGTACTTGGCAGAGACAGCAGGGCAGTAGGATTAGTTTGGGGATTGATCCAGTACGATGTAGAGATAGCAGGGCAGTGGGATAAGTTTGGGGATTGATACAGGACTATGCAGAGGTTGCAGGGCAGTGGGATTAGTTTGGGGATTGATACAGTTCTATGCAGAGATAGCAGGACAGTGGGATTAGTTTGAGGAATGAATCAGTACTATGCAGATATACCAGGGCAGTGGGATTAGTTTGGGATTGATACAGTACTATGCAGAGATAGCAGGACAGTGGGATTTGTTTGGGGATTGACACAGTACTACGCAGAGACAGCAGGACAGTGGGATTAGTTTGGTGATTGATACAGTACTATTCAGAGACAGCAGGACAGTGGGATTAGTTTGGAGATTGATACAGTACTGTGCAGAGATAGCAGGGCAGTGAGATTAGTGTGGGATTGATACAGTACTATTCAGAGACAGCAGGACAGTGGGATTAGTTTGGAGATTGATATAGTACTATGCAGAGATAGCAGGACAGTGGGATAAGGTTGGGATTGATACAGTACTATGCAGAGATAGCAGGGCAGTGGGATAAGGTTGGGATTGATACAGTACTATGCAGAGACAGCAGGACAGTGGGTTTAGTTTGGGGATTGATACAGTACTATGCAGAGACAGCAGGACAGAGGGATTAGTTTGGGAATTGACACAGTACTATGCAGAATTGTAGGGCAGTGGGTTTAGTTTGGGATTGATACAGTACTATGCAGAGACAGAAGGGCAGTGGGATTTGTTTGGGACTGATATAGTACTATGCAGAATTGTAGGGCAGTGGGATTAGTTTGGGGATTGATACAGTACTCTGCAGAGATAGCAAGGCAGTGGGATTAGTTTGGTGATTCATACAGGACTATTCAGAGACAGCAGGACAGTGGGATTAGTTTGGAGATTGATACAGTACGATGTAGAGATAGCAGGCCAGTGGGATTAGTTTGGGGATTGATACAGTACTATGCAGAGACAGCAGGACAGTGGGATTAGTTTTGGGGATTGATACAGTACTATGCAGAGATTGCAGGACAGTGGGAATAGTTTGGGGATTGATACAGTACTATGCAGAGAGAGCAGGGCAGTGGGATTAGTTTGGGGATTGATACAGTACTATGCAGAGACAGCAGGACACTGGGATTAGTTTGGGATTGATACAGTACGATGCAGAGACAGCAGGATAGTGGGATTTGTTTGGGATTGATACAGTACTATGCAGAGACAGCAGGGCAGTGGGATTAGTTTGGGGATTGATACAGTACTATGCATAGACAGCAGTACAGTGGGATTAGTTTGGGGATTGATACAGTAATATGCAGAGACAGCAGGACAGTGGGATTAGTTTGGGATTGATACAGTACTATGCAGAGACAGCAGGACAGTGGGATTAGTTTGGGATTAATACAGTACTATGCAGAGACAGCAGGACAGTGGGATTAGTTTGGGATTGATACAGTACTATGCAGAGATAGCAGGGCAGTGGGATTAGTTTGGGGATTGATACAGTACTATGCAAACACGGCAGGGTAGTGGGATTAGTTTTGGGATTGATACAGTACT
>NW_025176474.1:0-2016 GCF_004010195.1 Chiloscyllium plagiosum | reverse complement strand
AATTTGAATGGGTCCACTAAACCTGGCTTTGAAATGATTTCCTACCACTGGTGGCAATACTAATACGTCATCCCCACGGGAAATCGTCAAAGTTTCAGTTTCTTTTTAATCTGCCACCTGCTTCATTCCACGCTGTGACCCCTTCAGGTGCTGTTAAGCTAACTCCCCTACTCCATCTAATTTCTCTCTCACCTCAGATACATAATCCAAGTGTGAAATCTCCGATTTCTGTCCTGTGAGTTTATAGTTAATTAATTTCAAAGGACCTCTCATTTCATATACGAATATTAACTCAAAGGAAGTAAAGTGAGTAGATTTATTTGGGGCATCTCTAATGGTAAACAATATAATGAGACGCCTTTATTCCGGTCATTCAGGTAATTCTGACAGTACGCCGTTAATATCGTCTACAGCATCTGATGCCAACTTTCCAAGGCTCCCCCTGGGATTCGGGATGCGATGCACTTGATTTAAACTGCTGTATGCCAAAGCTATCCATGACGTACTTAAACAGTTGATTGGTAAAATGAGACCCTTGGTCTGACTGAATCACACTGCGTAGCCCACAGTGAGTAAAGAAAGCTACCAACTCCTCCACCCCCCTTTTTGACTTAACACCCCATAATGGAATTATCCATGGAAATCGGGTAGACACATCCACTATGATCAGCAGATATTGGTTTCCACTTTTATTTCAGAAATGGGAGCTACACAACTAATCATAACCCACCTGAAAGGTTCTTCGAATACAGAAATTGCCAACAAAGGTGCTAGTTTTATTACCGACTGTGACCTACCTACCATTTGGAATGTATGACGTCCTTGTGCATTCCAGCCACTAGAAATGCTTTAGCCGAGTCTTCCGAGCATCAACTCCTTTGGCGTTTTCCTTTGGTTTTCCTTCCTGTTGTAATGTATGACAGTGGGATCTTGTATCAAACTACTCCGAGGTCTGAAAGGATGAAACCGGACAGAACATCCAGCCTCAGCACAAGTGTCGGAAAAGGGAATGGGAACACAGTCCTGTCGACCCTGCAGAGACCCCCTTCCTAACATCTGAGAGCTTGTGACTGCATTTACAGAGCTTTCCCACAGACTGCACAGAAACAGCGGGAAAGGAGTCGGTCATACAACACTTTGAGCCTCCCCCATTCTAGTTCATGGAAAAAATCTCCTCAATGCACTCATCCCACACGATATACATATCCGTTAATGTGAGTAATCTTGGGAAGCTATAAAATAGGCGGTGAAGTAGTATGATTGGTCCATTGAGTTTGCTACCCAACTCAATGTAATGATGGTTGGCCTTTCATTTCCACACCGCACGCCTGCTCTCCCACCATCCCTTTACTGTCTCTCAATCCTTATTTATAATCAGTGTCTTGGTTTCCAGGTGCGAGAGAATTCCCCATGTTCACCAGTCAGTGAGTACAGGCATTTATTCTCATCTCAATGGAGAATGGCCTGTCTGTCCCGAATACTGTGGCTCCTTGTTTTAGACGTCCCAGCCAGGGGAATTATCATTCCTGCTTTCAATCTGTCTCACCCTTCAGCGTTTTGTATATTTCACTGAGATCTCCACTCATTTTGCTAAACCCCATGGAATACTGGCCCAGTCACCCCAAATTCTGTTCCCAAAACAAGCCTGTCATACTAGAGATCAGTCTGGTGATCCTTCACTGCTATCTCTCAATGTCAGGTTTGTCCTTTATGAGGTAAGGAGACCAAAACTGCCCACAATACTGCACAATGTTCGAGATGGGATCTCTCCAAGGGTCTGTACAGCTGCAGTAAGACCCCTTTCTCCTGGTTTCGCATCCCCCTGAAATGAAGATCAACACACCATTTATCTTCCTCGCTGCTTTCTGTTTCTGCAATATTGCTTTCAGTGACTGGTATACAAGGAGATCCAGAACTTTTTTTAATGTTGCAGCTACCCAATTGGTGGGTCCATGTAAACTGGTCAGCGTGCCAATGCCATGACCAGTATTGACTTCTGGTTGCAGAACTCACTGC
>NW_025176473.1:0-2016 GCF_004010195.1 Chiloscyllium plagiosum | reverse complement strand
CAGTCGCAGTGAGGGGTGTGTGTCCGATCGCACAGTCGCAGTGAGGGGTGTGTGTCTGATCGCACAGTCGCAGTGAGGGGGTGTGTGTTCGATCGCACAGTCGCAGTGAGGGGTGTGTGTTCGATCGCATAGACACAGTTAGGGATGTGTGTTAGAGCTCACAGTCACAGTGAGGGATGTGTGTTGTATCGCACAGTCACATGAGGGATGTGTGATGTACCGCGTAGTCACATTGAGGGATGTGTGTTGTATTGACAGTCACAGTGAGGGATGTGTGTTGTATCGCACAGTCGCAGTGAGGGGTGTGTGTCAGATCGCACAGTCGCAGTGAAGGATGTGTGTCAGATCGCACACTCACAGTGAGGGGTGTGTGTTAGATCGCACACTCACGGTGAGGGGTGTGTGTTAGACCGCACAGTCACAGTGAAGGATGTGTGTTAGATCGCACAGTCACAGTGAGGGGTGTGTGTTCTATAGCACTGTCACAGTGAGGGGTGTGTGTTCTATAGCACTGTCACGGTGAGTGGTGTGTGTTGTATTGCACAGTCACAGTGAGGGATGTGTGTCGAATCGCACAGTCAGAGTGAGGGCTGTTTGTTAGTTCGCACAGTCACTGAGGGGTGTGTGTTAGATCGCACAATCACTGAGGGCTGTGTGTTCGATCGCACAGTCACAGTGAGGGCTGTGTGTTCGATCGCACAGTCACGTTGAGGGATGTGTGTCACATCTCTCAGTCCCAGTGAGGGATGTGTGTCACACCTCACAGTCCCAGTGAGGGATGTGTGTCACATCTCTCAGTCCCAGTGAGGGATGTGTGTCACATCTCTCAGTCCCAGTGAGGGATGTGTGTCACACCTCTCAGTCCCAGTGAGGGGAATGTGTGTCACATCTCTCAGTCCCAGTGAGGGGAATGTGTGTCACATCTCTCAGTCGCAGTGAGGGATGTGTGTTGTATCGCACAGTCACAGTGGGGGATGTGTGTGAGGGATGTGTGTTGTATCGCACAGTCACAGTGGGGGATGTGTGTTTGATCGCACAGACACAGTGGGGGATGTGTGTTTGATCGCACAGTCACAGTGGGGGATGTGTGTTTGATCGCACAGACACAGTGGGGGATGTGTGTTTCATCGCACAGACACAGTGAGGGATGTGTGTTAGAGCTCACAGGTGTACAAACAATGACTGCAGATGCTGGAAACCAGATTCTGGATGAGTGGTGTTGGAAGAGCACAGCAGTTCAGGCAGCATCCTGATTTCGCTGCTCCTTGGATGCTGCCTGAACTGCTGTGCTCTTCCAGCACCACGAATCCAGAATGTTAGATCGCACAGTCATGGTGAGGGGTGTGTGTTCTATCGCACAGTCACGGTGAGGGATGTGTGTCGGATTGCACAGTCACAGTGAGGGGTGTGTGTCGGATCGCACAGTCGCAGTGAGGGATGTGCGTCAGATCGCACAGTCACAGGGTTGTGCGTCAGATCGCACAGTCACAGTGAGGGGTGTGCGTCAGATCGCACATTCGCGGTGAGGTGTGTGTATCACATCTCAGTCCCGTTGAGGGGTTTGTGTCGGATCGCACAGTCAGGGTGAGGGATGCGGGTCACATCTCTCTGTCCCAGTGAGGGATGCGGGTCACATCTCTCTGTCCCAGTGAGGGATGCGGGTCACATCTCTCAGTCCCAGTGAGGGATGCGGGTCACATCTCTCGGTCCCAGTGAGGGATGCGGGGCACATCTCTCGGTCCCAGTGAGGGATGCGGGGCACATCTCTCAGTCCCAGTGAGGGATGCGGGGCACATCTCTCAGTCCCAGTGAGGGATGCGGGGCACATCTCTCAGTCCCGGTGAGGGATGCGGGGCACATCTCTCAGTCCGGGTGAGGGATGCGGGGCACATCTCTCGGTCCCGGTGAGGGATGCGGGTCACATCTCTCGGTCCCAGTGCGGGATGCGGGGCACATCTCTCGGTCCCAGTGAGGGATGCGGGGCACATCTCTCGGTCCCAGTGAGGGATGCGGGTC
>NW_025176472.1:0-2016 GCF_004010195.1 Chiloscyllium plagiosum | reverse complement strand
TATGATTTGCAAATTAAAACTCTGTAGCATAAGACTCAAATGAAATAGTCTCATATTCATGTCATTAGATTGTTCCAAGGATATAACAATATTGTGAATCTTGTGCTCACCCGTCTCCATCACATTGTTAATGACATAAACATTAAATGTTGTAAAGCCAGTACAAAACTGAATCATTCTTTTTCGATTTCAGAGTATTTTCTCTGGTTGGTATTGATTTTCTTTGAAAAGTAACCAATTAGCAGTTGAATTCCATCATCATCTTCCTGTAGCAGTACAGTTCCAACACTGATATCATTAGAATTGATTGCAGTTTCGAAGGTTTCAAAACGCTCAGTGTAGCTAAAAGTGGTGCGGTGGTTAAGATTGCTTTTAAGTAGTCAAGTGCCTCCTGGCAATGTTCTGTCCAGCAAAATGTTGTGTTTTTCTCCAGTGAATGTCTTAATGGTGCCACTACACTGCTTAGGTTTAGAAGAAACGTGCTGTTGATTCTGCTTCATCACAAAAAATCGATACCTCTTTCTTCGAAGTTGGTCGTGGAAATTCCTTCGTGGCTTTTGGCTTTGCGTTCCTTTGTTTTGATATTGACCATCAGGTTTGGGAAACACTGAACTTTCTTTCGCTTTCTTTGATAAATGGACCTGACAATAACGATGCAGTAAGTCCAACTTAGTGATATAATTGGCTTGTCCAACTTTCTCCATGCTGTACTCTCATCTGGGTTTTGGATATGAGTCAGAAAATGTTATGGCGTTGAACTTCCGATAGTCCACAAAAAATCATTGAGTCCCGCCAGGCTTGGGAAACAACAGGATAGGCAAACTCCACTCGCTCTGACTTAGTTCGATGATATCTTCATTGAGCATCGCATCCACGTTCTTGAGGATGTGTGTGGATTTGCAAGGATTCAGACTGTTATTTTATCTGAACACCATTCCCTACGTCTGGGCGATGAACAATATCGTAAGTCCTCCCACCTTATTCCTACATGTGTCCTCATATTGCCGTTTAAAATTATCTTCCAGCTGTGTTATTTGCTTCTAAGTCAGATAGTTTAAACTTAACCCACTTCTTGAAGACTTCAACATGAACGAATTTCAAGGCACATAAAACTCCACATCATCGGGATTTGATTCCTAACTCTGTTAAGAAGTAATTAACACCTTTTTTCAAGTGAATTCTCTCGATTATAATCAGCTTCAACATATTCACTTGACATTCACGATACAGTTTTTTTCTCCTATGTGGCATCTTTACCACATAGCTTATCTGTCCCCACTTTGTCTCACTTTGATAGGATAACAAAACCTGACTTGAACGTATCTCCTTCGCCTGGTAACAATACTAATACGTCAGCCCCCAAGGAAGACGTCGGAATTCCAGTTTTTATGTGCCACCTGCTTCATTATAAGCTGTGTCTTTCGTAGATGCCGTTTAGCTAACTCGCCTATCGGATTTATCTCTCCCTTACCTCTGGTCATCATCCAAGAGTCAAATCTCTGAATTATATTCCTATCAATGTCGCATTAATTAATTCAAATGGCCTCTAACTTCATGCCAGAATGCTAACTGGAAGGCGGTGAACTCAGTAGATCCATTTGGGGTCTAACGGACAGCAAACAATACCGATGGTGCACCTTTATTGCAACCATTTGGATAATCCAGACAGCATGATCTGAGCATGGTCTTCAGGGTCTGATGGCAGCTTTCTAAAACTCCTTGGGATTCACAACGGAATACAATTAATTTAAATTGTTGTATGCCTAAACTATCCAGGGCTTCCTTGAAATGATTATTAGTACAATTCGTCACTGGGTCTGATGGAATTTCTCTGGGAAGCCCATACCCTGTGAAGAAAATGGCTAACTCCTCGAACATCCTTTTTGCCTTAATACTACCTCATTGCATTGCCTTTGAAAATCTGGTAAGCAATTCGATTATGATAGACAAGTACACTTTCCCATGTTTACATTTTTGGAGGCAACCGACTCAGTCAATGACAACCCTCGTGGAAGG
>NW_025176471.1:0-2016 GCF_004010195.1 Chiloscyllium plagiosum | reverse complement strand
GACATTCCAACAGTGCAGCAATTCTTCAGCACTAATCCTCCGATAGTTGGGCATTCCCTCATCAGTGACCTTCCAACAGTGCCCACTGACAGCGCTGAACCAGAAACCATGTGGTAATTGCTCATTACTGACCCTACGATGGTTTGACCTTCCCTCAACGCTGTCACTCTGAAAGTGTGGACACCCTCAGCCCACTGATAGTGCCCACTCTCTCAGCGCTCCCAAAATTTCACATTGCCGCAGCACTGACACTCCAACTGTGCGGAGGTCTTCGACAGTATGGCACTCCCACAGCACTGACCCTACAAGAATGGGACACTCCCGCCAAAAGAGCAGTGCAACCTCAACACTAAATCAATGACAAAGCCGTGCTAGCCATTCATTGACTCGCTGACAGTGGCACACATCTTCAGGACTGATCATCCAACAGTGCGACACACCCTCAGCGCTGGCCCTCTAACATAGCTGAGGTCCCTCAGCCTGACCCTGTGTCAGTGCAGCAAACCCTCAGCACTCAGCCTTGGAAAGCCTTACGTTTCCTCAGCACTGACCTTCCAAGAGTGCAGGGCTCGATCAGCATTGATCCTCCCAAGTGCGCGCTCCCAGAGCATTGATACTCGACACTGTTGTGCTACCTCAGCACTGACCATCCGACCATACGCAACTCGATCAGCACTGACCCTCTGATAGTGGGAGCTCTCTCAGCACTGACCCTCTGACAGTGCAAAACCCCCTCAGCACTGACCATCCGACAGTGCAAAACCCCCTCAGCACTGACCATCCAACAGTGCGACGTTCCCTTGTATCTGAACGTCCAACAGTGTGGTGCTCCCATAACGCTGACGCGACAATGGTGCACCGTCCCTCAGCACTTCCCATCCAACAGGGCGCCGCTATCTCAACAGTGACAATCGAACAGTTCCCCATTACATCACCGCTGCCCCACTGACAGTGGGACACTGCCTCTGCTCTGACTCACTGACAACGCGGAGCTCCCTGAGCACTAACCCTCCAATAGTGCCCCATTTTCTTGTCACTGACCCTGCGACAATGATGCGGAGCTCCATCATTGCTGACCCTCCGACAGTGTAGCATTTTATCAGCACTGACACTCCATCAGTTAATAGCTCCTTCACCACTGACACACCAATGGTGTTGCGCTTCCTCAGGACTGATCTTCTGACAGCGCGGCGCTGCCTCAGCACTGACCCACCAACAATGCAGCACTCCCTCTGCATTGATCTTCCGACAGCGCGGCACATACTCAGCCCTGATCAAGTAAAGGTGCTGCGCTTCCTCAGCACTGATCCTCTGACAGCGCGAGGCTCCCTGAGCGCTGACCAACCAACAGTGCATCATTTCCTCAGCACTGGTCTTCCAACAGTGCCCACTCCCACAACATTGATCCGGCGGCAGAGCAGCGCACCCTCAGCACTGACCAGCTGATAGTGGGACTCTGCCTCAACACTGACCGTCTGATAGTGGGACTCTGCCTCAGCATTGATCGTCTGGCAATGCAGAGCTCCATCGGCACTTCCTCTTCTCGTGCGGGACCTCATCAGCAATGGCGATCAGCACTGATCCTCCAACATTGCCCACTCCTTCAGCAATGATCCTATCACAGTGCTGCACTCTCACAGCACTGTCCTGTCCTTCCCCAGCATTGACCATACAATGGTGCGGTGCTCGCACAGCACTGAATCTCTGACGATGTGGAGATCCTTCAGCACTAACATTCCAATAGTATAGAGTTCCCTCAGCACTGTCTCTTCGGCATTGTGGAACTCACTGAGTCCTTACCCTCTGACAGTGAGACATTTCCTCAACACTGACCATCCAACAGTGTGACACCCCCTCAGCACTGACTTCCGAGAGTGAGGCACTTCCTCAGTACTGACCGTCCCCTGTGCTAAACGGCCGAAAGAGCCCACAACCATACCTATGACTGCTCAAATGTGCCCACTCACACAACACTGACCATAGAACAGTGCTGCTCTTCCTCAGCAATGACGCTGC
>NW_025176470.1:0-2016 GCF_004010195.1 Chiloscyllium plagiosum | reverse complement strand
TACAGAAAATCAAAGGATACTTGTAGGTTCAGTTACATCGAAGTGGTACTGTCTGTTGAGCTGTCTCCAAAATCTCCTGGAGGTCAGTAAGGTGAAAACAGCACAGACCAATTATACCTGTGTGAGCTGAATGAGGAACTTTAATGTGGAAACATGGTGATCCTCCTGTTAATATACCTGTCCAAATATCTATTAAAAGTTGTAACTGTACCTGCATCTGCCACTTCCTCTAACAGTTCATGCCACATATGAACCAGCCTCTGTGTGAGAACATTTCCCCTCAGCTTCCTTTTAAATCTTTCTCCACTCAGTTTAAAATTATGCGCTCTAGTTTTGAACTCCCTAACTCTTTGGGAAAAGAGTTTGTTACTTACCTTATCCATGCATTCCATGATTTTATAAACATCCATAATTAATTGGGGGAGTGGAAATTATATCGCTATTAGACAGGAGCTGTGGAGTATAAATTGGGAACACTGTTCTGCGGGAAATGTACAACACAAATGTGAAGGCTGTTTAAGGAGCACTGGTTGTGAGTGTTGGATAACTTTGTCCCACTGAGACAGGCAAAGGAATGGTCAGGTTAAGGAGCCTTGGATGGCAAGAGAAGAGGAGATTCTTTTCAAGAGGAAGAAGGAAACTTACTGAAGGTTTTGGAAGCAAGGACCTGGCACAGCTTTAGAGGATTACAGTATAGCTAGGAAAGAACTCAAGAAATGGACTGAGGAGAGCTAGGAGGGGGCATGAAAAAGCCTTGGGGGAAAGGATTTGGGACAACCAAGAGGCAGTCTACACTTACGTGAGGAATAAGAGAATGATCAGCGAGAGGGTAGGGCTGATCAGGGATAGTGGAGGGAACTTGTTCAAGAGAGGGGGACCTCGTTGATAATGAGAATATTGTGGACCAGGTTAATAAGCTTGAACAGATTGGCATTAAGGAAATGGAAGTGCTGGAATTTCTGAGAAGCATCAAGCTAGATAAGTCCCCAGGGCCAGACCAGATATATGTTCAAGAGAGGGGGACCTCGTTGATAATGAGAACATTGTGGACCAGGTTAATAAGCTTGAACAGATTGACATTAAGGAAATGGATGTGCTGGAATTTCTGACAAGCATCAAGTTAGATAAGTCCCCAGGGCCAGACCAGATATATCCGTGGTTACTACAGGAAGTGAGGAATGAGATTACTGCACCTCTGGTGATGATCTTTGCATCCTCACTCCCCATGGGAGTAGTACAGGCTGATTGGAGGGAGGCGAATGCTGTTCCTCTGTTCAAGAAAGGGAATAGGGAAATCCCTGGGAATTACAGACCAGTCAGCCTTACGTCTGTGGTAAGCAAGGTGCTGGAAAGGATTCTGAGAGACAGGATTTATGACCATTTGGAAAGACATTATTTGATTAAACACATTCAGCATGGCTTTGTGAGGGGCAGGTCATGTCTCACTGGCCTTATTGAGATCTCTGAGGATGTGATGAGACAAGTTGATTAAGGTTGAGCAGTGGATGTGCTGTAAATGGATTTCAGTAAGGCATTTGATAAGGTTCCCCATGGTAGGCTCATTCAGAAAGTTAGGAGGTATGGGAAATCGGGAATTTTGGCTGTCTGGATACAGAATTGGCTGGCCGAAAGAAGACAGTGAGTGGTCGTGGATGGAAAGTATTCCTCCTGGAGCTCGGTGACCAGTGGTGTCCCACAAGGATCTGCTCTTGGGCGTCTGCCCTTTGTAGTTTGTATAAGTGACTTGGATGAAGAAGTGGAAGGATGGGTTAGTAAGTTTGCCAATGACACAAAGGTCGGTGATGTCGTGGATCGTGGCGAGGGCTGTTACAGACTACAACGAGACACTGACAGGATGCAGAGCTGGGCTGAGAAGTGGCAGATGGAGTTAAACCTGGTTAAATAAGAAGTGATTCATTTAGGAAGGTCAAATTTGGATGTTGAATACAGGGTTAAAGCCAAAACAAATGCTATACTGGATGTTGGGATCCAAGGTAGACAGGAGGAGGCTGGAAG
>NW_025176469.1:778-2016 GCF_004010195.1 Chiloscyllium plagiosum | reverse complement strand
CTGATAGGAGATACTGATACTATTGATACTGATTGGTGACTCCGTTGTGAGGGGGACAAGCAGGAGACTGTGTGGCTACAGAAGCGACCCCAGGATGGTCTGCTCCCTCCCGGGTACCAGGGTCAAGAATATCTCTGAGCAGTTGCAGAACATTCTGAAGGGGGAGGGTGAACAGCCAGAGGTCATTGTGCAATTGGTACACATGCCATAGTTAAACAAAGGGATGGGGACTTGTGAAATGTGCACAGGTAGTTTAATTAGATTAGATTCGCTACATTATTTGGCACAACAAGTCCACATCGAGCCACCAAAGAATAACTCACCCAGACGCATTCCCCTCCTCTTGACTAACGCACCTGACATTATGGGCAATTTAGCTTGGATTGTGGGAGGAAACCAGAGCACCCGGAGGAACTCTACGCAGTTTGGGAAGAAGTTAAAAAGCAAGACCTCAGGGGAAGGGATCTCCCGATTACCCCCAGTACCGTGTGCCAGTGAGGATAGAAATAGAAAGATAGGCCAGATGGATATGCGATTGAGGAGATCTTAAAGTGGGCAGGCTTGTCAGTTCTTGGATCATTGGGACCTCTTCTGGGGTAGAGGTGACAGGTTGGACTTGAAGCAGAGGGGCACCATCACCCCTGTAGGATGATTTGTTCTCGTTACCCGGGAGGGTTTAAACTCGTTTGGCAAGGGGTAGGGACTCTGAATAAGAGAGGGATCACCGACTTGTCAGGGGAAAATACATCAGCCATCGAGAGCAAGTTTCCTATTCAGGATATCCAGGGACACAGTCAAGGCAGGGAAAAGACTTCTGGTTTAAATGGCATTTATTTCGACACACAAGGCCTGACTGTTAAGGCAGACGAGCTCAGAGCTTGGAATAGCTTGGGTAACTGGGATATTATAGAGATAACAGAAACATGGCTGAGAGAAGAGCAGGACTGGCAGCTCAGTGTTCCAGGATAAAGAAACTACAGGAATGATAGAAGGACAAGTATGTGAGGGGATGAAGAGGGAAATTTGTCCTTTTGATAAGGGTAGACAATGTTCAGAGAGGATACTCTTAAGTGGTCATCAAATGAGGTCACATGATTAGAAGTTAGAAAGAAGAAGGGGGGGGGGGTCACTTTGTAGACCCAACAGATACCAGAGGAGTAGATGTGTAGAGAGATTGCAGATAACTATAGGAATAATAGAGGAGTATTGGCTGGAGATTTTAATTTTCCCTGTATTGA
>NW_025176469.1:0-530 GCF_004010195.1 Chiloscyllium plagiosum | reverse complement strand
CTCGCTTTGGAAGCGCTGGTGATCACTGTAACAGATGAAAGGCTTCAACTAAATTTGTTTGATTTTATATGCCATGACACTGCCATCCTGTTGCTATAAATTCTGTGCCTTAGGATTGTGCTCCACAACCACCTGATGAAGAAGCAGTGCTCTGACAGCTAGTACTTTCAAATAAACCGGTTGGACTGGAACCGAGTGTCGGGTGATTTTTAACTTAGTCCACCCACAGTCCAACACCGGCACCTCCATATTATGATTCCAATCGATCGGGTGAGTATGTTTGAAGGAAAAGGAACAACTGGCAAATGGGAGGCTTTGCAAAGTGTGATATCAAGAATCCAGGACCAGTATGCTCCATTGGGATAAAGGGAAAAGCTGGCACGGTTAGGAATCCTTGGCTGATGAGGGATAATAAGGCTCTGGTCTTGAAATGAAGACTGCAGCATTGGGTTTAAGCTTTCAGTATCTACATAAACTCTTCTATTCTTAAAGACACGATCAATCTATGGAGACCCTACAATCCTCTCAGT
>NW_025176468.1:0-2016 GCF_004010195.1 Chiloscyllium plagiosum | reverse complement strand
GTGCGTGTGGTGTGCGTGTGGTGTGCGTGTGGTGTGCGTGTGTGTGTGTGAAAGGGATGCCCCCCGAGGTCCCTTTGTATGTCTCTCTGCCCTCCGTGTAACATTGGGCAGCTTGGTTTTGAACCCCCGGGGGGGGGAAATGACCTTGGCTGTTCATCTCAAGTTGTGACATGGATCCCCTGTGTCACTGGAACAGAAGCCCTCGGCTTTCCCAGCAAATACCCCACCTGCCCTGCCTCGGCGCAGGCTGGTTCCTTGGGAACACAGTGTGCTGCTGAGCCAATGATGCCCCACTAGACCCTGGTACAGTGCGGGGAGGGAGGACGAATATCACAGCGCTGCAGGGTACAGGTGAACATTCGACCGAGAGGAGAGCGGAGTGACGGGGTTATGGAGGCAGTGAACTCCCGTGTGAGAGATTGTGCAGAGTGGGAGGGGGGGAATTTCAAACAGAACTGTTCGCGTTTCAGCCATTCGGACAGGAGGCTGGTTACAAAAAGGAGAGCAGGTGGCATTGGCGGTTACAGGGTTGGCGGTCAGCGATTGGCGAGGGGGGAATCGATGGCCGGTACTCACGGTCACAGGCTCGGGTTAGTGGGATACCACTCGGGATCAGCACTCCAGATGTTCACAGCTCATACCAACGACGGGAAGTCCGGCAAATGGCATTCCTCCAAACCTGCGGCTGATCCAGAGCTGAGCGGGGAGGTGTGGTGTGAGGGAGATGTGGAGGAGGATTCGGACAGGCTGGGTAGGCTGGGAAGGAGGCGGCAGACGGAATGCAACGTGGAAAAATGCGAGGTTATGCACTTTCCTCGGAGGGACGGGCGGCCTGAGTATTGCTGAGAGACTGTGGATTGCAGAGTTACAGAGGGAGCTGCGTGACCGTCTGGATAATTTGCTGCAGGCTAACGTTCAGGTGCAGGCGAGCTATCGGGAAGGCCGACGGGAAAGCTGGTCTTTATCGTGAGGGGACTGAGCCTGGTTCCAGTCGTGTTGGAGCGCCATGTGAGTGGTTCTGACCTTCCGACATCGTCCAGGATACTGGGGATGAAGCAGCTGAAGGTGGTTGGACCGAGGACCCTACCCTGAGGGATTCCTGCAGGGATGTCCTGGAGTTAAGATGACTGACTCTCCAACAACCACGACCACCTTCCTTTGTGCCAGCCTAGTTTAGCCCGGGCTCCCTGATGCCCCACTCGGTCGAATGCAGCCTTGATGCCAAGGGCTGTCCCTCTCTCCCCTCCCCTCTGGGATTCGGCTCCTTTGTCCATGTTTGACCCAAGGCCGTGACGAGGTCAGGAGCTGAGTGGCCCTGGGGTGGGGGGGTTGGGAATCCCACACTGGGCGTCACTGAGTCGGTGCTGCCTGATAACAGTGTCACTGAGCCCTTCCATCACTTTATTATCGATCAGGAGTTGCCTGATGGGATGGAAATTGGCCGGGGATGGATCTATCCTGCTTTGTGTGTACGGGACATACCTGGGCAATTACCCAGAGTGTCGGTAACTGGACTGGAACGGCTTGGCTCGGTTCTGGAGCACAGATATATGGTGGATGACAGGAGGCCCTTCAGTGCCTCGAGCCTGTCCCACCATTCAATGTGATCAGGGCTGACCTGTGACGAACTCCATATATCTGCCTTTGACCCAGACCCCTTAATAACTCAGATTTCAAACTAACCACCGACCCAGCATCCACTGCAGTTTGGGGAAGGGAATTCCAACCCTCTCCCACCCTGTGGGAGTGTGGAAGTGCTTCCTGACATCTCTCCTGGACGTTCAGACCCTAACTCTCAGACTATGCCCAGCGTTCTGGAATCCCCATCCACCCTGACTCGTCCTGTTACTAACTGGCTCAGATCACCCCTGAACCTCCCGAATTTGAGAGGGGGGGGTGACCTTGGTGTAATCTCTCCACACTGTGTCACCCCTGAAGTAAAGCTCTCTTGTTGGAGACGGTAACCCCCAGGATGTTGAGAGTGGGGGAAGGGGATTCAGTGACGGTAACACCATT
>NW_025176467.1:0-2016 GCF_004010195.1 Chiloscyllium plagiosum | reverse complement strand
ATCCGCAGGACACACTGCAGAAATTATCCCATCTCAGCAGACTGAGCTGCCTCCATTGATAGAGCTGTCTACATTGGTAGAGCGAATAGTCATACAGGAACATCGAATATCTTTTGATGTCATCCTCGAAGGTACTTGCTACAAAAAAGCTGAAGACTGCGGGAAACCGCTGTGATCATTGCTAACACAGAGGCCCAGCGGGAGCCTAGTGGGCCCATACACCAGAAATCAATGGATAAAAAGGTTCTTCTTTTCAGAATATTCTGATTCAGATCATCATCTTAACACTTCCTGGGGAGAAAATGGATGTGGGAGAGCGGATAGACTCAACTGGTTCCAGCATTTACAACCTTGGTCCGTGTGACAACAAAAGCAGAAACCTGGACCTGTTTATCTTGCTTCTGAAAAACAGGTTAATACATTTTGAAGATCATAGATATTTCTACCTGGTGTTCATGAAATAATCTACAGCAGAGTACGTTTCCCTGAGTATGGACTGATTTCTGGGTTATGGACTGTGATATTCTGCTCACATGATCTGAACACATACAAAGAAATGACTCAGTGACAAGATCTGCTGAATCGGATTCCTTGAAGAGAAGCCGATGTAATGAAAAGAGCCATAAGAGTGGGAATGTAGCAAATTATTTTCCAGACTCGATGAGAGTGCATAATGCTGTTTCCAGGAGTCAATATCTGTACAAGTAGACTGAAACAACGTTAGGCGTTATTGTACTGCATCTTTTGTATAATGGTGCAAAAGCACGGAACTTTTGTATAGAGGGGATAACTTCAAAATCCTCAATGAGGCAAAACATAGAAATGAGGTAAACAACAACGTAACCACACAATTTGGTGTTACATCATGCGGTGAACCTCCCTGCTCAAATTTCGCTCAACATCGCTCTCTGTCAAATTCCTAAGACTGATATTAGAACAGTGAATGGTATGTCCATAAAAACTGCTCTGGTCTCCCAACTTCAGCATTTCATACCCACCCCCTTATGTATGACTGGCAATAGTAATTGATCCCTCAGTGTGTTACTTCAGCATACGTAGAGAAGAAATAACTATAAGAACAACAGTCAAGTATGTGACTGGGATTTGACCCGATTCTGTTGCAACCAATCCATTCAGCTGTAATTGAAATTGCTTCCACCTTTCCTGTGTCGGTAATAAGATTGCATAGCTTAGTGGTGAGTTTTCATGCACTGAATTGGACCCAGCATCCTTTCTCAGGTTGAAATTTACAGGGATATAAAGACATGATGAAAGACACGGGCAGTGTTTACTGGACTATAAGGACGTTAGGAATGATACCATGTCGTTAGAAACGAAGGAAATGAGGGTTCCTTGGAGATAAAGCCACTAGAAACGAAAAGAGGCAGTTTAATGAGATGATGGCATAGATAAAGAATAATGCGGGAGGAATCAGGAAAGACTTAGTTGTGTCCAAATAGAGGTTATCCAGCTGATGTGAAGATCTTAAGAGTAAATATGAGGGAAATTTCCTCGTTCAGGTGAGTGGAAACTAGACGTTAGAACTTCAAACCCAGCGGGACACGATAAATAAGTTTGGATTAGGCATTTTATATTCTGTGAGTTATTGAATTCGGAGATGAATTTTCAGAAATAAAAACATTTTCGGTGCTGATTCCAGAATATTCGAAAAGCGCGAGCAGGCACAGAAGGAGTGACTTAAATAGCAACAGTGATTCAGGGCTGCCTGGATGGGGGTGCAAAAGGGAAACACTCTGGAAGTGGTTAACATTCATAGGAAAGAAATTGTATTACACCTGCAACTGAAAATGTTAAGTGTAAGAAGAGCTAATGGAGGTGGAAGGTGCAGCAGCTCATTCTACATGAAATATTATATAATGCAAATGCACTGATCTGTTTGGTTTAGCTCTGCATTGAATTGAAGTCGGTTAGCTCAGTTCGCTGACTAACTGGTTTGTGAGAAAACTGAGACCAACAGTGCGAGATTAATTCTCTCACTGTCTACCCGCCGTTTGA
>NW_025176466.1:0-2016 GCF_004010195.1 Chiloscyllium plagiosum | reverse complement strand
TTAAATAAACTCTACCTGTATTTTTTTAATGAGATAAATAGTCTTGCATGCAATACTTACTGTCAGAAGCAAGTACTTCATCTGAAGAAATATTTTCATATTGAACTCTCCACTGGCAGCATACCCTTCCCTCATAAGATCAGCGATAATGTACATTTTATTCAAGGACACAACCCAGCTGACATCTGGCAAGTGGACAACCTGACAGTGAAGCATTGCCTCCCCCCAGCTCCTGATAATGTGACAGTCTGTATACTCTGTAATCAAAGATTTAACTGTTTCATCATTTGTAACAAATTTAAATTCCAATCATGACCAAAAGCTCAACAAGATCTACTCATGGAATACAGGAAAGGTAAAGATTGTTGTTAATTAAAGGAAGAGGTGTATAATGATGATGTTGCGGAAGGGGTGACATCTTGTGATGCACTGGGAATGAACAAGAGGCTTTAAAAAATGGGGATTCAGAATATCTTTTTAAATTTAGTAGTCGGACTAAAAAAAATGCATTGAGAGAAAACAACATCAAATTAAACCAGTGAGAGAGATAAAAATGTTTGAAAAAGCTTTCTATATATGATCAGAACACACAAATATGTACCGGAAAGATCATGATCACTGCCACCAATATTCTGAGGATTTTGAATGTTGATCTTCAGAATCTGGGATTATATTAATTTTCCAGTACGACTTCTGTTCACTCATGACCAATTCAGCGATCTGCTCATTCTCACCAGGACATTGCTTCTATTGTATTATTGAGAAGTGGAGTGAATGTTCCTCTCTGAACTCAGACCCAAAATATCATCTTTATTTCTCTGTTATTCACACCATCCCAATTGCAGGTTTTCCTGCCTCTGCTAGTTGTCTTTTCTGATCACCTTTTTTCTTTATCTTGAGAAAGCTATTTCAAACACATGTTTTTGTCTCTCACTAGTTTAATTTCATGTTGTTTTCTCTCTCAATGCATTATTTTGTTAATCCTGTTTTACTGAATTCGAAAGTGTTTCGAATCCACAGGCGCAGGCTTTAACGTCAGCTTTTTATGTAGAATTTTTTAAAAAATTAACCTTTTTAGAATCAACCTGTTCAGACATGTTAACACACACCTCTGGAGCATGAGTAGGGACACAAGACGCCCCTCCCACCCAACATCAGTCTTCCTTTAATTAACAACAACCTTTACCTTCCCCTGGATTCCATGATCAGATATTGTTGAGCTGTTTTCTCATGATTGGAACTTAAATTTGTTATAAATGATGCAACAGTTAAAATCTTTGATTTAATTGCTAGCTACGCAGACTACAGAGTATACAGCCTGTCACATTATCAGGAGCAGTGGGGAGGCAATGCTTCACTGTCAGGTTGTCCACTTGCCAGATGTCAGCTGGGTTGTGTCTTTGAGTAAAGTGTACATTATCGCTGATCAGATGAAGTATTCACTTCAGACTGTAGCCTTCCACACAAAACCCTATTTCACTCATTTAAAAAAAAGTAGTTTATTTAGTTAAACACACACATTGAATTGTTGGATAGTGAATAAATGTCTTGCCTCGAGGAGAATCTGGAACCAGCCACGAGAATGTAATCATCAAATGAGTCCGAAGCAAGGGAACATGCAAATCGGATTGGATTGTATTTGTATTTTACAGTCTATCCCTGTTGACTTAAGAGATGGTTTTAAATGTGCTGTGGCTCGTTTGGCAAAGAGATTGTTTTGCAAGTTGCACTAAATTGGGAGAAGGCAAATTTTGATGGTGTTTGGCAAGAACATTCAATAGTTGATTGGTAGCAGATACTTGCAGGTAAAGGAACAGCTAAAAAAACAGGAAGCCATCAAAAATGAGATAATCAGGGTACAGAAACAAGGTGTAAGGTGGAGTAAACATTCCCATTAGATACCCTGGACAAAAACCTTCTGAACTTGGGACATGAGTTTGTGGAATTCACATTTAAACTAAGAGTCGCTGAGACAGACGAGACAATATGCAAGCTCAGGGGCAGCAGTCTGGAACA
>NW_025176465.1:189-2016 GCF_004010195.1 Chiloscyllium plagiosum | reverse complement strand
ACAGGGCCCCTTTTCCCTAGAGTTTCTGGAAGTTAGTTTCTGCACCTTCTTCTGTGGAGACAGCACCAATATATTCCACTCGGCAGGCAGGTGGCTTCTATCAGCTCGAGATATATCGGAGGACTGCACTCCGAAATGTCCCTCACTCCTGCCTGGAAAGTTCCAGACTCAATCTCATACACTTCATGGTGATAGATATGTCACCCAGTCTTGCCTGGAAAGTTCCAGAATCAATCCAATTCACTATATGGTGAGTGTCCGCATCGTCCTGTCCCTGGTGTGAGTTTGAAGGAGGGGACACAGTTCAGTGACCACCTAATTTTTCAAAGACGGTGGTTTCACATTTTACACTTGGAATAGGCCCAGCTTAGATAAATGTTCCTGGATATTCCTGGTAGGAACTTGCAGTACCCTGCCCCTCTCTGTGTACAGAGCTTCCCTTCTGTGTAGCCACGATTCCATGTGTTTACCTTGGACCCAGAACACTCTGTAAATGCAGTGCTCATATCTCGTCCAGAGTGTGGTCACCATAACTTTAGGTCTCTCTGAATGGACGCAGCAGCTGATAACACAAACCCGTGAAAAGCGTCCAAAGAATGTCTCTTTACACTGTAATTACTGGAGCAAGTCAAACCCCCACACACATTCAGTGTTGAAAATGCTTCTGTTCTTAGCAGAAAAGCCCTTACATCTCTGCACAGCCCTACAGTTACAATTCCCTTCTCCAACAAAATCAGTTGACAATGTGACATTCCGTTTCTTTGTATCTCAGCAACTAGAAGGGCGGCACCAGTACTGCCGATGGAGTTGATCATCACACTCAGAGAAGGAAGACAGAGGGAATATAACTCAATGTAAACAGGGACACATCTGAATTCACATGATATTCAGGAATATGGGAAAAGGGGAAAATTTAGAATAAGCTCCCATGTTATTTTCCTTCTGGTTCATCATCAGCAGCTCCTATGTTTGCTTTTCATATCTCTCTCTCTCTCTCTTTCACTGGGCACTTCTACATCCATTCAACTAACCTTCCAATTACACATCCGACCATCCCTGATATAAATAATATTATTTCCCAGTTGCTTTCAGTTGTGATATAGAGTGACGAGGTTCGAAACTTTATCTGTTTTTCTCCTGACAGAGGCTGCCATACTTGTTGAGGTTCTCCAATATTTTCAGATGTTGGGGAATTGTATTTCAGATCTCCATCATCCACATTCCTTGGTTTATTTTTTCTTTAATTATGTTGTTTCACAGGATGTCAGCATCACTGGTAAGGGCAGCATTTGTTATCCGTCACTAATTGCCGATGACTGCGAGAGCATTTGTCAAGACAATATGGAAATGATGTTTTTTTCACACTTAGTTTCTTTACTAAAGGCTATCAATGAAATAATAAAAGAAATCCTGATGGTTTATGGTTGCCGTTTGTAAAATGAGGTTTCTTTCCGATTGTTGCCATTTGAATTTAAGTTCTATCGTTGGTTCTGGTAGAATTTGAAACAATGCCTTTAGAATAATAACACGGCCAGTTACATTATTATTCTGATATGAGGTCCCTTTTATGAAATAACTGGAGACACAGGTACAAGTTTGCAGTCAAAATATTTGTAACTGGAAGAGTGGTCAGAAAAGAACTGGAGCCATAAAATCTGAAGTAAACAAGGGGGCAGATGATGGCTTATTCTGCAACAGCACTGAGGCAGAGCTGGCGACTTGGGATATTATGGAGGTGGGTGTAGGAAGGGTTGATAAGAGAGAGAATATAGAGACATAAATCATTTCAGGGCAAAGGAAAACTCAAGGGTCTGAACAGCCTTGTTC
>NW_025176465.1:0-176 GCF_004010195.1 Chiloscyllium plagiosum | reverse complement strand
AAACGTTCCAGTCTAATGCTCTCAGATTCTGATCCATTGTTGGACCATTCCAGTCTGTTGTTCTAAGATTCTCTCACTCTCACTCTCCCTCTCCCTTTAGCTGCTGAGCCTAATCATCTTGAGGATGATGCTGCCGCTGATACTTTGGAATAACAGATTGAAGGAAGCCCCTTTAT
>NW_025176464.1:0-2015 GCF_004010195.1 Chiloscyllium plagiosum | reverse complement strand
CTCATATGCTGTATATAAACCACCCTGAAACCCGCGATTAGATTCCAGTCTGTCCCTCACTCTTGGGTATCTCATATGCTGTATATAAACCACTCCGAATCCCTCGATTAGATTTCAGTCTCTTCCGCACTCCTGGGTTTCTCAAATGCTGTATGTAAACCACCCTGAACCCCTCGATTAGATTCCAGTCTGTCCCTCACTCTTGGGCATCTCATATGCTGTATGTAAACCACCCCGAACCCCTCGATTAGATTTCAGTCTCTCCCTCACTCCTTGGTATCTTATATGCTGTATGTAAACCACCCTGTACACCACGATTAGATTCCAGTCTGTCCCTCACTCTTGTGCATCTCATATGCAGCATAGAAACCACTCCGAACCCCTCTATTAGATTTCAGTCTCTCCCTCACTCGTGGGTTTCTCATATGCTGCATATAAACAACCCTGAACAGCTCGATTAGATTCCAATGTGTCCCTCACTCTTGGCTATCTCTTATGCTGTACCTAAACCACCCTGAACCCCTCGATTAGATTCCAATGTGTCCCTCACTCATGGGTATCTCATATGCTGTATATAAACATCCCCGAACCCCTCGATTAGATTTCAGTCTCTCCCTCACTCCTGGGTATCTCATATGCTGTATAAAAACCACCCCGAACCCTTCGGTTAGATTACAGACTCTCCCTCGCACCTGGGTATCTCATATGCTGTATATAAACCACTCTGTACCCCTCGATTAGATTTCAGTCTCTCCCTCACTCCTGAGTATCTAATATGCTGTATATAAACCACTCTGAACCCCTCGATTAGATTTCAGTCTCTCCCTCACTCCTGGGTATCTCATATGCTGTATGTAAACCACCCAGAACCCCTCGATTAGATTCCAGTCTGTCCCTCACTCTTGGGAATCTCATATGCTGTACATAAACCACTCTGAAACCCTCGATTAGATTTCAGTCTCTCCCTCGCTGCTGGTTATCTTATATGCTCTATATAAACCACCAAGAACCCCTCGGTTTTATTACAGTCTCTCCCTCACTCCTGGGTATCTCATATGTTGTATATAAACCACCCTGAACACCTCGATTAGATTCCAGTCTCTCCCTCACTCTTGGGTATCTCATATGCTGTATGTAAACCACCCTGAACCCCTCGATTAGATTCCAGTCTCTCCCTCACTCTTGGGTATCTCATATGCTGTATGTAAACCACCCCGAACCCCTCGATTTGATTCCAGTCTGTCCCACACTCTTGGGTATCTCATATGCCGTATATAAACCACTCTGCACCCCTCGATTAGATTTCAGTCTCTCCCTCGCTCCTGGTTATCTCATATGCTCTATATAAACCACCAAGAACCCCTCGGTTTGAGTACAGTCTCTCCCTCACTCCTGGGTATCTCATATGCTGTATATAAACCACCCCGAATCCCTCGATTAGATTCCAGTCTCTCCCTCACTCTTGGGTATCTCATATGCTGTATGTAAACCACCCTGAACCCCTCGATTAGATTCCAGTCTGTCCCTCACTCTTGGGCATCTCAAATGATGTATATAAACCACCCCGAACCCCTCGATTAGATTTCAGTTACTCCCTCGCTCCTGGGTATCTCATATGCTGCATGTAAACCACCCTGAAACACTCGATTAGATTCCAGCCTCTACCTCCCTCCAGGTTATCTCATATGCAGTATGTAAACCACCCTGAACGCCTCAATTAGATTCCAGTCTCCCCCTCGCTCCTGGTTATCTCATATGCTGTATGTAACCTCTACCTCCCTCCAGGTTATCTCATATGCAGTATGTAAACCACCCTGAACGCCTCAATTAGATTCCAGTCTCTCCCTCGCTCCTGGTTATCTCATATGCTGTATGTAAACCACCCTGAACCCCTCGATTTGATTGCAGTCTGTCCCTCACTCTTGGGTTTCTGATATGCTGTATGTACACCCTAAACCCCACAATTAACTTCCAGTCTCTCCCTCACTCCTGGGGATGTGTTATTGGATCAGTGA